>NW_026879942.1:0-28646 GCF_032173495.1 Musca vetustissima
CAAAAAAAGCTAAACATACACCCAATGACTCGTGCTGCTGCCCGTCGTGCAAAGGTTTTTACGCAAAATTTACCGCAAGGGCACATATACGATATTGTACTAAGAAAAAAAATGGCAGATCGAATTTATCGAGACGAATTTGACTCAATACGTACATCCTGTTGCAAACACAGCAATGAAGAGCACCATTTTTCCAGTTTTGCGAAACGACGATATAACCCGTGCGATTCGTTCAGCGAGTTAGTAATTAGATATGGAAACAGATCTGCAAAAATTGTCGCAAACTCACCATAATGATCACATACGAGCAAATATGCGACTACTGGGGCCGGTTTAAAATAGAATTATTAAAATTAGCACCGGAAATTTTAGAACTTAAAGATATGTTCAAACCCTTTTTGTTCGACAAGGCAATAGAAGCATTGCGATTGACAGCAAAATATGAATTCGGCAAAGGGTTCGCCACGCCGGCTGTAGCTACCAATTTGACAAGTATAATAAAAAAATGTGCACGAATACAGAGGAATGAGCTTATCAAGCAACAAAATGATGATATGAAGTCTCTTCTTGACAACTTTGTGTCCCTTTGGACTGAGGAAACCCCCACTCAGATTAATAAAAAAGCGATCGAGGACCAATATAATCAAAAAAGAAACAAAAGAAATGATTTGCCAAACAAACAAGATATAAAAAAGCTATACGACTTTCTGAGATCAAAAATGCTGGACTCAATTGCATTATTAACGGAAAAATTTGATTTAAACGCTTGGAAGAATCTCGTTGAGACAACCTTAATATGTATCCAGGTGTTTAACAGGAGAAGAGCAGGAGAAATAGAACGAATAACTATTGACAATTTTACCAATAAAGAAGAAATTACAAATTGTTTGGAGGCAGGTCTTCTTGACAATATGTCAGAGGAGTCAATTCAATTTGCCAAACAATTTGTAAGAATATCATTGAGGGGCAAATTAGGAAGAACAGTCAGCGTATTATTGGATCCGATGTGTATAAAGGCTGTGCAACTTATTTTAAAATTTCGCAAAAATGCTGGTATAAAAAATTCGAACCCATATATATTTAGCGCTCCAGCAACATCAAACTTGTCAAAAATGTACTACAGAGCGTGCCCATTGTTAAGAAAATACGCAAACGAATGTGGAGCTTCCATGCCTGACAATCTAAGAGGCACAAAATTGAGGAAACATATCGCCACATACACGTCCTTATTAAATGTCCAAGAAGCTACTGTTGACAGATTAGCCAACTTCCTAGGCCATCATAAAGACATACATAAAAACATATATCGAATGCCTGTTCCAATGGCCGAAATAACGACAGTCTCTAAAATTTTATTATCTGCTGCTGGTTGCAATACAATCAAGGACATTGATGTTCAAACTTTGACCCTAAATAAAATAAATGAGGAGGATATTGAAATTAATAATACCATAGAAGACGAAGGGTTACTTAATGAATCGTCAACATCAGAAATATCATCTACATCATCAACCATTGAAGTTTCAAAAAATACTAATTCTTCTAAGTTAAAAAAACGTAGCAGTAAGTTTAGCAAAAAAGTATATAAAAAACATTGAAATACTTTTCTTTAGTCTTCCTTTACCTAAATATCCCTTCTGTTTCTTTAAAACCGAATAAATTTGTGCGAGTTACTACAAGAGCCGTCTAATTTGACCATACTTAAGATTGACTACATTAAAATATATATGGGCACGCTACCTACCATTATGACTATATCGAAATTGGACAAAGATTGTGTTTTTAGTGCATCGAAAGTATGCATGAGAGCTTTTCAAAATTTTAATTGGATAAATGTTGCGTAATGGATTCATTTAATTTTTCATATGGGGCTGTATCTAACTCTGAACCGATTTCATTACCCAATTCCGTGACAATTTACTAATTTCTATGAAATTGAACATACATTTAGCGTTTTGTGCATCAACTACATCAAATTGTCTGAAAAAATATAAAAGCGCTTTATCCAAATCTCCACCAATGTTCAACAAAAACAACATGTTTAACTGAATTGGGCGTTGAATGCGTTCTATAGGCTGAGCGCTGATGGTCGGAAAGTATAAATCGACTCAAATTTTTGGCCTATTCATATCACCTAAAGCAACATGGGTCCATCTCGATTCCTTTTGAATGCTACAAGCTAATGCATAATTCGATAGTGTCCCTACCACTGCCTGATATAGGGTATAATGAGGTTAATAGTAACTCGCTCAAATTCGTTCATCTAACATTTTAAGGGGATATGAACTTACTACTTTTTGATATCCCGTAGCTTCTCCGTTCGGAAAAACAAAACGCACTAGATGGTCTGAAGACGAAAGACAAGCAATAACATCGGCTTTTGGAGATATTTTAAGCTTAGAAAAGTTGCCTTCATTGAATGAATGCAAAAATGTCATAAATATTTACGGAAGTCTCCGAAATAGAAAACCGGCTCAGGTTAAAGCCTGGATAGACAACCAAAGAAGAATTTTTCGCTCTTCTAAACCGTAAATAAAGTTTTTAATACAGTGAGGTAAATAAAATTGCTTGTGTATTCCTTAAACTAATTTTATATTTACTAATTTCATTATAATTTTTGCGGTTCAGTTTCAGCACATATTATTTTTATTGGAATAATCTTTAGAAAACAAACACATGTGGAGTTTGCTCGAAAGAAAATGTTTAGTAGAACTAAATGGTAAATTATGTAAGTATCCACATAAATTTATATAGTTTTCAATTTGTGTATTATCACTAAATTGCATTTTTACTCAAAGGATAACTTTCCATAATATCCTTTGCTGATTTTAAAGTTTGAATTGATTTGATGATTTTTGTGAATAATGTTTGATAAAGTCACATTCTTCAAATTTGAGCCAAGCTTTTTATTCTAATCATCCTTCGGAATATCTCCCAGATTGTATAAAATTTATTTTTAAGGAAATATATATTTATATATATAAACCACACCAGTTATACAAAAATATAATTAAAGTCTATGATTTTATCGTTTAACCAAAACTATTCTTTACAGAAACCTATACATAAAACAACGTAGTGTACATCATTAGATACCTTAAAAATTGTGGCATTGCTTCCATATGTTTCAAATTGACATAACACGTATCCTTTATAAGCAACACTAAGGTGTGCACTACCAATAATTGTTTCTTAAAGTACACACTACTAATGGTATACGATGTTTGTAATATACGCGCTTAAAATGTCCAATCTGCAAACGAATGTACAAAATATACATTAACGATAAATACTTTTTATTGTTTGTACTTTACCTACGTGTAGCATAACTTTTCTTCCCATCACGGAACGCTAAGGTACGGTACCACAGAATTGGTTTTCAAACACTGCATAAAACTTGACACTAATGTGGCGGTGTTAATTATAATTATTGCTAAATATTGCTTAGGTAATTACAATAAAAGACATGCCTCATTTTTAAAACACTATGTGTTTTTGAAAACATTTTTTTTTTTTGATTATCCGGCACCTCCCTCACGTTTATTCTGCATTAAAAAAGCGAAAGCTCTTTCTGCATGAATTTAAAATGGTTTATATTCAAACATATACAGTTACTTAAACATAATGATAAAATCATACTTACTTATAGAACAAAACAACATATATTTGATTAAAATATATTCTTTCTGTACATTAATCTAATTACCTTCTATTTACAGATTATATATACTCAACTCTAATCATTCAATCCTTGGAAATTACATGAACTACATTCACTGCAAAACAGTGTTTACAAAACCTAGCTAAACAAAATTACAATTTTCAACTCCTTCGGACTACAAGAATATATTATATAACGCTGCTATTTTCCTTTTTCCATTTTCTTACACATTGATATAAACAGTTAATACATTTAACAAAATGTTAACAATTCTTGGTCAATACATATACGATAAATTCGAGTGCACATTTCTAGTATATAAACGCGATTGCGACAAACAAATATTTTGTAAACTGTGTTTGTACACATTTAAAAAAGTTTATATCTTCAAAAACTAACTAATATATGTAAGACACATATAAAACCATATTTAAAAAAAATGTGTTCTATCAGTATCACTATTTTCATTCAAAATATATAAATGAATAAAAAGTATTTTTTTAGTATTTTTTTTGTACAAGTTTAGTAAAAGTATTTTCCAACATGTATGTATATGCCTATATAAAAAGCAATACAAATCAAACTTTTTTGTATTTTTGAAGTTTATATCTTCAAAAACTAAATAATATATGTAAGACACATATAAAACCATATTTAAAAAAATGTATTCTATCAGTATCAGTATTTTCATTCAAAATATATAAATGAATAAAAAGTATTTTTTTTTGTACAAGTTTAGTAAAAGTATTTTCCAACATGTATGTATATGCGTAAATAAAAAGCAATACAAATAAAACTTTTTTGTATTTTTCGTACTGTATAAAAACTTTTCATTTCTTATTATACCAAACACCATAAAAAGTAAGTAGGGTATATTTAGTTCGTAATTCCGTGTGTACCTCATCGAAATAATAACTTTAGATCCAACAAAATATATATTCTTGATCAGCGTAAAATTTTAAGTTCGATTATGGGCTATATCGGCCGACTATATCGTACAGCCCCTATATAACGGTACCTCCGATATTCGGGATTTTTATACCCTACGCCACAAGGTGGTCAGGATACTATGGCTTTGTTCATTTGTTTGTAACAGGCAAAAGGAAACGAGATAGACCCATAGTTCCTTTTGATGATCTGCATAGAATCACTTTCTGAGTTGATTTATGCACGTCAGTCCGTCTGTCCATGTATTCTTGTGAACAAAATGCAGGTCGCATTTATTATCCGATTGAGATGAAATTTTGCAAACAACATTTGTTTGGCCCAAGGACGAACCCTATTGAAATTGGAGATAATCGGTAAAAATTTAGATATAGCTCCCATATATATCTTCGTCCGATTTGCCTTTTATTGTGCCCCAAACGTGTAATATCAGCCCGAATAGTATGGAATTTTGCACATACAACCAAATTAGGCCTGAAAATAAGTATGCCAAATTTTATAGAAATCGGTTCAGATATAGCTATAGCTCCCACATATATTGTTCATCCGATTTGTTATTTTTGTCCTCCGCAGCCGTAATATGCACTCTGTAACAACAATATTTGGGGAAATATATCAAATGCAGCTCAGAAATACCTTTGCTAAATTTTATCGAGATCGGTTCATATTTGGATATAGTTCCCATATATATTTTTATCCGATTTCAAATTAATTTCAGAATTTAAAAGATACAAATGCTTCGGCATATTTAGTCCTTTGAATTTTAAATTATAATCATAGCGTGTATGATTGAATTCTCCCATAAAAACTTTTAATTATTAAGTGGAGCTCAACTAAATTAGCAAATTGGTGTAGGGTATCATAAAATCGGCCCCGCCCGACTTTAGGACTTTCTTTACTGGTTATTGATTTTTTTATCCACATTATTCAATTTAATTGTTTGAAATTCTACACAAAGAGTTCTTTGTGAGTACTTTCAGGGGTAAAGTACTCACAAAGAAGAGATTTGTCTACATAGGTCCATGATATCTACTTATTTTAATAATTTTATCTACATTTTTAATGGAACTGTCTGAAATTCTACACAAAAGGTTATTTGTGGTCCACGATGGCCTATAGCCCCCATACAACGGTACTCCTAGATATTCTGTATTTTACTGATTTAGCTACGTTTTTCCAATGAAATGGTCTAAATTTTATGCAAAAGTTTCTCTGTGGGCACATTAGCCCCGGAAAGAGAATTGTCTGTATAGGTCCACGATATCGTCCAGCCCCCATACAACGGCACCAGTTTTTTTTTTATTTCGACCAATTGTATAGGAGTCGAGCCAAAGAAAAATTTCCGAAAATGCCTCCTGCATGTCAAAGTGAGTAAGATTTTTATACCCTACACCACATAGTGGTAAGGGTATTATGTCTTTGTGCATTTTTTTATAACAGGTCGAAATACTCGAGATAGACCCATAGTTACTTTTGAGGATATTCATAGAATCACTTTTGAGTCGATTTATGAACGTCCGTCCATGTATTCTTGTGAACAAAATGCAGGTCGCATTTATTATCCGATTAAGATGAAATTTTGCAAGCAATGTTTGTTTGGCCCAAGGATGAACCCTATTGAAATTGGTGATAATCGGATCAGATTTAGATATAGCTCCCATATATATTTTCATCCGATCTTTGTGAACAAAATGCAGGTCGCATTTTTTATCCGATTGAGATGAAATTTTGCAAGCAATGTTTGTTTGGTCCAAGGATGAACCCTATTGAAATTGGCGATAATCAGATCAGATTCAGATATAGCTCCCATATATATCTTCATCCGATTTATGGTTTTTTGTGCACAACCTGTGTAATATGAATCATCCCAAATGGGATGAAATTTGGCACATGTAGCCGATATACACCAAGAATTAACTCTATGAAATTTGGTGAAAATCGGATCTGATTTAGATATACCTCCCATATATATCTTCATCCAATTTTTGGCTTATTGTGCACAACCTGTTAAATATTAGCCCAAACGGGATGAAATTTGGCACATGTAGCCGATGTGCACAAAGAATTAACTCTATGAAATTTGGTGGAAATCGGATGTGATTTAGATATAGTTCCAATATATATCTTCATCCGATTTTTGATGCACTGTGTACCAAATGTGCAATATTAGCCCAAAAGGCATGAAATTTGACACATATGGTCGAATGAAGGCTATAAATAACCCAATGCAATTTTGTGCACATAACAGCAGTGGTGTAGGGTGTCCGTCCGACTTTTGGCCTTTCCTTACTGGTTAGATATCAAGTAGTGGGGCAGGACTCACCATGTGCAACCCTATAATACAATTATTTGAACGGTGGGATAAGTTCCCCATAGTTGAGGAAAATATCTCCTTGTTTTCAGCTCTACAATTAGTTCTATATAAAAATTGTTATATATGAATGTAAGATCGAGGTATGTTCAGAGAAACAGGTTGAATAGAATGTATTTAAAACTATTTATATTTGAACTAAATTTCAATATATTTAATGCGGCAATACAAAATAGGCATGAAGGACAGCATTTGTTCTAGTTCGGATTAAATAATAATGACATCTTTAGAATGGCTACGACAATCCTTTTCAAAAATTGGTGACATAATTCTTCAGCTTTTTTGGGAATTACAAAAGTTTTCTAAATTTGAAAGTTTTTTTAATAGCCGGCCTTTGGCCGGGGCTTGAAATTTTCTTCTCTGGGTATGTCCTACACCGGCTAACGCGAAGCAAAGATTTCCAAAATTTGACACTTTTTGTAAATAGACGGCCTTCGGCCAGGGCTTTAGATTTTCTCCTCTGGGTAAGTCCCACATCGGCTAACGCGAGCCAAAGTTTTCTAAATTTTATGTTTTCGTAATCTAACGACGGCTATGCGAAGTACACCCTTTTTTTGTTATTGGAAACATAATTTTAATAAACTGGTTAGAATCGGGTTATACAGATGCACTATCATGTAACCACTTGTTGGACAGGTATTTTCGGAAACTTTCTAACGATATCTATATTGTCCATATCGGCTAAGTGCACCCAGACCGGGTCTTAAACCCGGACTTTTGAGTAAAAAATCTGGGGTCCCAGGTCCGTCCCCAAGAACAAATAGTTTCCCGGGATCGGGTAAAAATACCAACCTCTGGAAAGAATTTAAAAAAAATGAAGAGTTTTTACTAAACTTGAGTTAATCCATAATTTTGTTTCCCAAAATCAGTTTTTTTTTGTATTTGACGCAAACAATAGTTGTTGGTCAGATTGTGACAAAGAACGTGAGCGTGATTGTGTGAGCGTGAATGTGTGTTTTGCATTTTTCCAAAACATAAATAAACGAAGGCGAGCCCGTTTAATTTTGTCGGCGTCAATTTAACTCAAGACAAAAATTATAAATAAAACATTGTGGTGGCAACCCATATCGCTGTATATTAAGTGGGTGTTTCAGGTACATTGGCCGAAATGATTCGGTATATAAGAGATGTCCTCAGACAAATCTGAAGGAATATAAAACGTGATAGAATGCAATATATTAATTATATTACCCAGATATCGGGTGATATGTGCTAATTTAATCAAAATTTAATTAAAAGTTAGAATTTTTTTATTTTTCCTTACTGTCCCCGAATCATTCCCCTGACATATATATATATATATATATATATATATGTGGGAGCTATATAAATCTAACCCGATTTTCTCGAATCTTTTCACATTTTACCTTAAATCGAAACTATATACGGGAGCCAGGACGTACGCAGAGGGGACCCGGAGGTCCCGGTACCTCCGGGCCCATATATACCGGTACACCATATATACGGGAGCTATATCTAAATCTGAACCAATCTTTACTAAACTTTGCACACATTATCCTAGCCTTAATTCAGTACGATGTGCCAAATTGCATGCAAATCGAAAGATATATAAGGACTATGGGCGAAACTATATACGGGAGCTATGTCTAAATCTTAGCCGATTTTTTTCAAATAAATGACTTGTGCCAAATTTCATCCAAATCGGATCATAAATGCGACCTGTACATTGTTTACAATTGAACATCTACAGACGGACGGACATGCATAAATCGACTCAGAAAGTTATTCTATGCTTATTCTCAAAAGGAACCATGTGTCTGTCTCGTTTCCTTTTGCCTGTTACAAACATATGCAGAAAGGCATAATACCCTGAAGGGTATAAAAATGCAGAAAATGAGGCGCTAACCTTTAAGGGAAAGCTATGTCAATGCATAGACCTATATTGAACACTTTCCACATATAAGTATATAACCATGTATACCAAATTACACCTACATCGGTGGGAAAATCAAATTGAAGCCGATCCGGTTTGAAAAAATTGGCCAAACTCCTTTACATACCAATTACATTATATGTGGGCTCCCCGGAAACTTGGGAAATTTTGATCATTTGTATACCCTCCTCTATAGTATGGAGGGTAGATTAATTTTGTCATTTCGTTTGTAACTCATCGAAATATTCATTTCCGACCCTATAAAGTATATATATTCTTGATCAGGGTAAAATTCTTAGACGATCTAACCATGTCTATAAAGTATATATATTCTTGATCAGGTTAAAATTCTAAGACGATCTAACCATGCCCGTTCGTCTGTCGTAATCACGTTATCTTCTGAAGGAATTGATATAAGGTGCTGAAATTTTGTTTTTAGGCAGGTCAAGTTCGAAGATAAGTTATAAGATATATCGAAGATGAGATATAAGATATATCATCATCATCTTCATATTTGGGTTCTATTCTGTCTAAAATTGTAGTGTATGTCCGAACGTATATGCCGATTTATTTCCGGGAAGAGCCATTGATTCATATTGGAGCTTCGAATTACCAAACTACAGGCAATTCGGTAGGAATATATATATATATATATATACGTACTGCCAAGTGTTGGTTTATCTCTGGAACCGATGAACCGAGGGATGCCAATAAGGATAAACCCGCGAAGAAGAAAAATAAAATGTCATCGCCTGATACAGAGAGAAAGCTGGGCCAAACCTTTAAATTAAAGGAGACTATGGCGACGAGAATCCTTCGAATGATGGCGCTAAAGCTGGTTCTAATATCCACAAGTCGAGGGCTGCATCGAAATATTCCTTAAAGATCGGCGGAAACTAGCCAACGAACGTCAGACGGATGTTCATAAAGAAATTTCTGATCTTCCCACCACTTCCTCTCTGGCCGGACAAATGCCATACCACGAAGAAGAATAAGAAGATCCCTTCCACTAGCTAGTAGCTATTATTGTCCCCTCAACGCATAACAATTAGACTCAAACTGGTGAGAAGGAAGGATAAACCAATTGTACGTTAATCATGGTATCTTGGACAAAACAAGGTTTCTGAATTAAACCACACAAATTACCAACTATTTGATGCAAACATGCATTCTCGACCGAGAATTCTTCCGAAACTTCTATTTCTGTCCAAGATGGATAAAATACATTAGACTGGTCAAATAGAAATAGAGAATACAACATAATGGCAAGGACATTTTAACGCAACTCATGGAAGCTACAGGGGTATAATTCTTACAAAATTTATAGGTTTTCACAGAAACACTCCTTAATAGCTGTTAAATCTCACATTAATGTTCTCATATGCAGAAATATTCTTTTTTGTAAATCTGCGAAATATATAAAGAAACTACAAATCGTTTGTATCTGAATAAAAATACAGGATACAGTAAATAACACCATCAGCCAAATTCATTTCCCGGCAGATGGGCAAAATATAACCCATAAACATTTTTTTGCCATATTCACATAATAAAATTTAGCTTCTAGCCTTTTATGGCAGAAGGCATCAAAATAATTTCTTTGCCTCTCTGTGGAATTTATGCAACAAAATTGTTTTGTACTTCTACTTTTCCGTAGCCCAACGGTAGATGCGTTACTGTGAAAAATAAACAGACACACCAAACGAAAAAACTAAAAACGGAAAATTGACTGGAATAGAGGGTAACATGCAATTACTCCAATTTTCATACCATGGCTGGTGGTGGTGAGGGTAAGCGAAGTAGTTTTTATTTGGTTGTTCGGCTGGCTGGATGGTTCGTTGGTTGGTTGTCTAGGTAACTAAGATCTATAATTTACAACTGCATCATCATCTTCATCATAGGCCACAATGCACTGCACCAGTATCAGCACCCAGAACAATTCCATCATTCCTATACTACAATTCCACAGAAATCGGCTAGGTTACGTTTGGCTTAGTTTACCTGATACAATTCAGTGCTGGTCGGCTGATTTTTTTCATGCCTTATTTTATTGCAATTTAAATTTTAATTGATGCTCGAGAAAATTATTTTTGCAAAGCAGTAACGATGGCAGCCACATGGAAACTAACTGACTTGCTGCCTTAGTGGCTGGCAGTGGGAAAATTATTTAGCTAAATGTGGGAATAAACGAAACACCATCGGAAAGATGCCACCGCCATATATCTTCAGAGGGGATATGTTATATAATCAAATGTGATTTACTATTTTGTTCTGCAATCAACGGCTGAACTAACTAAATGGTGATATTATGGCCCACGAATACAGCTGGCAATGATAATCGGCACATTTGAACCTTAGCTTCTAATGACTAATTGCAGAGGTGCAAAGGGAGATAAGTGCAGATCAAGTATTTTTCGTTTATTTTGTTTTGTTGAAGGGCAAATGACAATTGAATGTTTTATTTGTGGAATTATTTAATTTTTTTTCTGTCTATGAGCGTAACTGAGACAATTAGAAGATAATGTTTGTGGGAATAGAGAACTATTAATTTGTTCGGATGGTGGAATATTTCTTAGTAATAAATATGCAAGCACAAAATACTTTGCAGATTAGGGAACGTTAATTTAAAGATTTTTTTTTAATTTAACTCCTGTCCTGACGATAACTTCGAAAATAAATTCTGATAGATCCGGAATAAAGTACAACCTATAGAACCATATTTAATAAAAATAGGCCATACACGTTACATATATTCTATGATTTTAAACGGATTTCTTCTGATAACACCATGTAACAGGAAGTAGCTTACGGTAAGAGGACGGAAACATTTTTGAGGAAATAAGGACGAAAATTACACACCATGACATACTGTTCTACAACAAAAAAAATGTCGTTACTTTTCTCCATCATGGGGTGGACATAGAAAGTATATAAAATCGATTCGAACTTTTATATAGAAAATTGCAGAATTAATACCAAAACTCGGTCGTATAGGCTTGAAAATCAGGCATTGACTTTGAAAATATGGAGAGAATTTTGTATGGCTGTTATGTAGAAATGTGCATAATTGGGCCGATATTGATAATTTTTTGATATTAGTACGAACATTTCTTACGCAAATTTCAAATAAGAACCAATTCGGTTGAAGACATGTCCAAAGCCAATCATATACTGAGTTAATGGTCACTCATATAGAGACTATGCCGAAAAATGTTTATCGGAAGGGAAATTCTCTACTGAATGAGAATTACAGCCAATTTAGTTTAAAAACTGAACAAAATACCAAATAATAAGCTCTTATAGCCAACTTGGTCGAAGAACTTTCCCAAAATCCCTAAAATACGGAAAATTTTGGAGAACCGCAATATGGAGGCTACAAAATCGTGACCGATATATTCCATTTCCAATATCAAACATTCATTATTACGATGCAAGATGTAGCGGCAGTCAGGCATATAGCATACGTATGGAAAATCCCATTCCAATAATATTTCATGACAACATTGGTGGGAAGAGGGCACTGAATGCATATGATACATTTAGTGCCCTCTTCCGTTCTGCAAAGGTAGTCTTACTACGATTATCTATGAGAAAAAATACTGATATATGGTTTTACTTTTCGTCACATTTTGGTAATATTTGTTTTTGACATGGAATTGAACTTAAACATGTGATCTTTACCTAAATCTTAACCGACTATCATCAATCCCTACACATGCTATTCTGCAAACTATGCTAAATTTTGTAAATCGATTTAAGGCAAACTTGACACACGCTATTTAGTATGCTGCACTGTTTAAAATTGAATCTCAATCAGACACCCACTGATTGGTTGGTGTGCAATTAACATGAATAAGTCGAAATTATATATGGAAGCTATGCTATATCTGAACCGATTTCAAGGAAACTTGTCAGAGAATAATTTATATTAAATTCAGTACGTTGTGTCAATCGACGTAGCTATGGATCTATAGAGAACTATTTACTTAAAATCGGACGAAAATATTATAGGAGGTGTATGTAAATCTGCACCGATTTTCACGAAACTTTGCACACATCAATCTATACTTAATTCAGAACGCTATGTCAAAATTAGTGCAAATAAAAATATTTGCAAGAACTTTTCTGCACCATTCACCTAAAATCGGGCGAAACTATATATGGGAGCTATATCTAAATCTCAACCGATTTTAAAGAAACTTAGCACACATCATTCTAGACTTATTTCAGTACGCTGTGCCAAAATTCGTGCAAATCAAACAATTCGTATGGACTTTGGTGCGAAAATATATATGTGAGCTATATATAAATTTAAGACTTAATTCAGTACGCTATGCCAAAATTCGTACATTTACCTAAATCGGGCGAAACTATATATGGGAGCTATATCTAAATCTGAACCAATTTTTACGAAACATAGCACACGTCATTCAAGACTTAATTCAGTACGCTATGCCGTAATTCGTACCAATCTTATGATTTTCAGGGAATTTGGTGCACCATTTAAAATCGGAAAATATATATGGGAGCTATATCTAAATCTGGCCGATTTTCTTCATTTTTTCTTGGGCCAAATAAGTGATTGTGCCAAATTTCATCCAAATCGGATTATAAATGCGACCTGTACTTTGTTTACAATTTAACATCAATAGACGGACAGACGGACGGGCATGCTTAAATCGACTCAGAAAATGATTCTATGCATATTCTCGAAAGGAACCATGGGCCCATCTCCATTCCTTTTGCCTGTTAAAACACATGCATTCACACAGTGTGGTGAAGGGTATAAACAGTCTGCAGAGCACTATAGTCGGATCATATGATACCCTAGACAGTATATTTAATCCCTTATAATCTTTCGAACACAGTCTGCGGAGCACTATAGTCGGACCATATGTATATATCCACGGAACTCTAACTTTCTGCAAATTTTTATTCCGAGCTTGGGCAATATTTCGTTATTGTTGCACCTTTTTGCCCTCATAGAGGTCAACAGCACCTCTTCCTTACACTGAACTTCTCGGGTCTATATCCTTTAAGAGTAAATATATACGCTATAGAATACATTTTGAAATTTTTCACACAAAAGTCAGACCCGCTAAATATTGACCGATGTTTATCAAAACAGGCATGCTTATTCTTTGGCCCGATCCCCTTCCCATGTAAAAATTCTCGTTTGGGTCATAATTGCGGCCTCTGGAGCACCAGACCATAACGGTGGCCTGTATCGTGTTTTAAATTATAATGGACAGGCGGACGGACACACATGTCTAGATCAACTCAGCTTGTCGAGAAAGATGGGTCTAGGACCAATATTTCGCGGCGCTACAAACTTTTGGGGCTGCACAAAGCAACAATACCCTGACAACATAGTTGTGTAGGTTATAACAAGTTAAAAAATTTCCAAAATACCGATTAGTGTTGTTTACTTTTTAAGGGGGGGGGGGGGGGGGGGGGGGGGGGGGGGGGGGGGGGGGTATCTTCAAACTTGCTCAATATTAATAATATTTAATACAAGGATGTGTTATACAAGGAGAAACCAAAATACCAAATTACAGTCAATTTCTACACACACATCCTTTCTGCAAAAGCTGGACTGTAGCATAGTAAGACGCTCTCCATTTGCTGTTTTCCACGCACCCAAACTAGTACAAATGTCCGTCTGATGATTTCCTTGTTGTTAAGCGTTAAAATTAGCTTTGTCTTACCTTCACTTGGGACTTTCTATAAAGTTTTGTGTTATTTCCAGTTCCTTCGTAATTCTAATGAATTTTGTGAGTCTCCTTTGCTCGGTTCTAGGCATATTGCTCTAAAAGGTTCGGTGTTATTCACATATATAGTGGATGGGACAGTAGAACTCGTGGTGAGTATGTTTGTTTCTTAGTGCTTATTATTCCTAAATGAATCCGTACGCATGTGATCCAAAATTGTGTAGTGAGACAATATTTATATAGTTTTATACATTACAGATTTGTTTTGAAACGTATTACTTTTATAGCTTGTTTACTATCCGTCATTATATTTATTGTATTCTGACCAGAGTTTAAACTTAACCTGTTTATACAATTCCTTATACCTTGAATATAGGATCATTTTGTTGTCTGGCAGGCGAAATGAAATTTGGCAGTAGCTAGAGCTAGTGTTCCGCTCTCCCATGAGTCTCTGTCCGGTATCACAGTTTGTCGAGCCACTCGTTCATTACTCTAAGTCTTAAAGCTTCGACGGTCACTTCATATTTTATTTGGATATAAATAGGATGTATATACAATATAATTTCCGTATATTCATATAAATGGAGTAGAACAATTTATTCTTCTTCAAAATTAAATTTTTTACAACATTCCATTTTTTGGCAATCCTTTTTAAGTGCATAAAACAATCAAAGCCCTTTTCATTCTACTCTGCTCATTTCATATCACACATGATGGATGATGTTGTTTGTGCATTGTGATGGCTGGACAGCTTTTCCTTTCGCAGTTTTTTTATAATATTCAAATCCTAAAAAAACCGATTATGAGAAGTAATACCTTGAGTAAGTAATCCCCCCATTTTACATGAGATAATACAATTATCTGTCCTTCTGTCAAAATATTCTTTTGTCGCAAACTTTTCATGCAAAGAGGCACCTACTACACTTTGCCAAATAGCCAAGGGCAAAATGAAAGGCATACACCGGTATGCCGGTATTAAGTTCCATTCAAACACCGGAGAACAAGTCATATGGTAGGCAAATGAAAACAAAAAGAACTTGTTGCCTGTTGGCGACAAACGATCTTGGTGGCATTGTCTGTTATAGAGCAATGCCTCTGACATACAAACGAATCATGCAACACACGAGAAAAAAATTAATAGGAGCCAAAAAACGACTTTATAAAATCCAGCACACACAATCACATACATACGTGCATTCGGGGTCCAGGTCCAGGAAAGAGAGACTGACAACTATAAAAGGAAACAGTGATGCCATTGCCATACGACACATCTGTATGCCGTTGTTTTGTGTAGGACATCATCTTCCTCTTCCATCTTCATCATCGGGTTTTCATGGTTGGGGTTGTCTGTCAGTTGTGTTTGGAAATGGTTTGATGATTAAACCAACAGCCAGTCGACCGGCCAGCCAGAGGTGATGGGCAGTGTGAATTCCAGTATAATGTTATTTTCTGTTAAACACCGACATTGTTGTACTGCTGCTGCTGATCAATTGTTAAAACCGCATGTGGCTGGCTCTTAAGCTATGTTTTCCAGGTGATGGTGTGGGGTGCTCACCTCTTTGGGGTTTTTTTTGTGGCTCTAGCCGCTGTAGGGGTCTTACAGAAAGCACTGAAGTGAATTTGTGAATCCTTTGTTGGTTTTCTTTTGGATGGAGTGAGCAAGTGAGTGACTGGCCTCTGGTGCATGGCTATGGAAAAGAAGCTATTCTAGCTGACATTGCTGTAGTTTTACGTTGAGTTGCCACAATAAATTGTAGACCAGCCACACATACGATCCAAACCATGGACCAAAAGTCCAGATATAAAAATTGCGGCATGTTTGTATAGATGATATGGACGTTGAGTCTGTATAGAGAAGTCGAAATGTTTTGCCAAATTGGCCCATAGGCAAAAATTACTTTAAACTCCACTCTAAAGCTTAAACATAACTCAGTTAAATATAGGTTTTTATTATTCGAGGAATATCTTAAAAAGGGTGGCAATGTGAAATATTGATGGGAGCTACATATGTGGTACGAGTTGGTTTTTGATGGTCCATTATGAATAGATTTACGTCCTTATCGGCTATTAGCAATACCCACAACCACCTCCGGAAAGATTTGCTTGATTTTCAACATATTCCGAAGGTGGTTGTGAGTAAACTACATAAGCGGTTCCCCAGATGAGGCCTCGAAGAAAATCCCTTCCCCAAATAAAGTGAACTATACAAAGGGAGAAAGGTGTATGTTAGCTGTGGAAAGTGCTAAATTGGCAATGTAACTCTTACGGAACCAATTTATGACATGGCAGGTCCAAAAGAAAGAATGCATGTTCTTTCCTAAGTGGCCTGAAGTTGTACACTTCAATGGTGAGAATTGGGAGCACGAACAGCAAAATGCAATATCCAACCTTTATTCGGGAGAAGTTCCAACCTCCAAGTAAAATTGCGCGGAGCACTAGCGTCCTAAGGAAATATTAATGCTTAAATATTAACAAGTGAAAAAGACGTTAAGTTCGGCCGTGCCGAACTCTGTATACCCTCCACCATGGGTATACTGACAGTTACTTGAAATGAAAAAGAGCGAAAAACCGAAAAGTGGACTTATAACGACAATTCAAAATAAAAATGTTTATTGCAGAAATAAATTTTTGTATGCGTACGTCCCTAGAGGCTATAACTAAAGCGGGACCAATATTGATTGCATCGTGAAGGAATTAGCGAATATTTAAGGTTACCTTTATATGACGGGCAAGGTATCACTGAGGACCGACAAAGCTCAATTTCGAACGTAATATTTTAGTTTTATATCTCAATATCTTCCTTTACGCTAAATATTAAAAAAAGTGGAATAGCATTAAGTTCGGACGGGCCGAACTTTGGATACCCTCCACCATAGATATACTGTCAAGTACTTGAAATAAAAATATAGGGAACATACCAAAAAGTGTACCTATACCGACATTTCTACAAACTGATAATGGTCCTAGACCCCATATTTCTTATATATATAAATTGCAGCGAATTCGGTTGAAAAACGAGCTAAAGAACCCCAAAATACCGAAAATTGCGGGTACCCTTATATGGGGGCTATCCGAAAAAATTGACCTATATTTAAAATTTTTTGTGGAAAGATTTGGTACCTATTAAAAACTCAAAATACTAAATTGCAGCCAATTCGTTGGAAAAATACGTCCAAAACCCCCAAAATACTGAAAATTAGGAGGTACCGTTATATGGGGATACCAGAAAAAGTTGACCTAACTTATAATATTTTGTGGAGACATTTAGTACCCAATAAGAACCCAATATACCAAATTTCAGCGTATTCGGTTGAAAAACGCGCTCAAGAACCCCAAAATACCCAAAAATTGCGGGATACTGTAATATGGGAGTTATGCCTAAACGTTGACCGATATATACCATCTTCGAACTTGACCTGCCTGCAGACAATAGACAAACCTATGCAAAATTTCAGCACCCTATCTCAATTCCTTCAGAAGATAGCGTGATTACAACAGACGGACGGGCGGACATGGCTAGATCGTCTTAGAATTTAACCCTGATCAAGAATATATGAATGAATAATTTGATGAATTACAAACGGAATGACAAAATTACGATGCCCTCCATACTATGGTGGAGGTTATCAAAATATCGAAAATCGGGAGGTATATTATAGACCTTAGTGGGATTCGTCCGATTTTATGTAAATGGCTCACCAAAGTACCTATATACTCATCGATTTCCACGAACTTTAGCGTACTGAATTGAGTCTAGAATTATGTGTGAATAGTTTCGTCAAAATTGGTTCCGATTTAGACATAGCTCCCACATATATATTTTCGTCCGATTTTAGTTAAATGTTGCTCCAAAGTCTAAATGTTTGTCGAATTGACACGAAATTTTGCACAACGTATCAAATTGAGACACATCTTCCATATATATTTCGAACGGGTGTTTGATTGAGATTAAATTTTTATCCAGTACCGAAAATAGGGATGTAGCGTTTGTTGGTACCGTTATATGGCAGCTATGTCAAAACGTGGCCCAATATACCCTATTTACTATACCAAAAACTTTAGCAGTAATAGCAATGTCAGTGCAAACTTTCAAAGCTCTATCTCAAATATTGCGATCTCTATCGTGTTTTTAACAGACAGACACGGGTAAATCGAAATAGAATTTTATTCAGATCAATCAGGTGGGGGTATAACCACAGCAGTATAGAGCCTTAAAATAAGGTAGTAAAACATAGATTGAAAATTTCTCACTTTAAATAACAAAATCTGAAATTCAAATAGTGATCAAGGGTTTGAGACTGATCGCATTCTCGGGTGAGACTGATCTTTTGAGTGAGGGGTCCCTACGTCCCGAATGATGAACATAAGGCCGGTAGGGCAAACATTGAAGATATTGAACAATATATAGGACTACCTTTCCGCCAAATTGAGGATACTGTCGATACCCAAAAATGTTCTGAAAATATAATATGGTGGACATGTGAAAACACGGCGAATACTGCATTTATTAGATCACATTTCTATGGAACCGAACTATTTTACTAAAAGGGGACATGCGAGCCTCCATTGTGTTATGCAATCAATAGATTGCATGATAGTTCTGTGGATCGTTGAATCGCCGGAAGGATACAATTCGAGCGATCCGGAGGTTTTCAGACCTAGTTCAGACTTATTTTTTTGTATCGGGCAAGTAGTGTAATAATGCATAAAACATTATATTTGGAAAGTTGGTGTTCAACTGCATTATTAGCATGATGTACGTTTCTATAACAGTTTCGAACTCAGACATTTTCAAATGAAAGCTTATATGTTCGGTAATATTTTAACGGATTTTCTTCCAATCACCAATTGATTCTTAAATTTAATAGACCTACCATTCCATGTAGAGGTCATCGCCATGAATTCCTTTTGCACCCCATCTAAAAACTATGTGTGTTCCAACATATTTTTGTTCTTCACCAAAAATACCTAAAAGACTTACTGGCAAGGCCAAGAGGAAAGAACGAACAACACCAACAACACAAATTGTTACAGATTTTAACTTAAAAGTGGTCTGTTGTTGTGGTTCGATACAAAATGCCAGGCTTCAGAGGTTCAACTAAATCTAAAGCAAATGCAAAAAACAGCAACCGAATGATAAGGAAATACACTGGACAACAGCCGCAGCACCAACTATATTTTGCTGCAGCATCAATCTGAAAAGTAACAACTACACAAAAAATTGAAGGAAAAAAGAAAAACTGCGTGAGAAACACACCTGCCGGATGGATGGACATACACATTCATATTCACATATCAGACTATTAGAGCTGCTTTCTTTTGGAATTCTATGCCTTCCTCTCTTGGTAACTTTTTTTGATGGTTTCGATTTTTTTAGCTTGACCGGCTGTTTTACAATAAGCTTAAAGACTTGACAGTGAGTTAAATGGCTTGGCGTAGTTTTTGTTTTCTCTTTTAGTCTCCTCATTCCTTACATTGTTATCTAAGCCTTCGATGATGGATGACTTGGGAGTTTGAGATAAATTGTTGCTGCAACATTTTTGTCGGTATGTTGAGATTTGCATATGCCACCCATTCTGGGAGGTATATTAAGTAACAAGTTGATTGAGTATCTGTTTATTACATGTATTTTTTTTGGAAAGTATTTTAAATGGATGTTATAAAAAATGTTAACCAAATCAATTCCAAAATTAAAATGAAGAAATATTTTATATTAAAATTAAATTTTGAATCAACACAAAAATATGATCTCAACTTTCAGTAGAGGTGTTTTCAAAATACTGACTTGTGATCTCACAGATATTAATTTTGTATGTTAAGACCTTGACAATTTTCTCCTGGACTGAAGTCCCCAACAAGAGTTAAAATGAGCAAATAAACCTATGCTGTGGTCACTTATAACGAATAATTCGCTACGTTCGTTAGGAATTATATTAAATAGGCTATCGTTTACATATAAAGTATCCAATAACCTATATCAAAAATTGAAATCCACGAAATCTAAAATATGCTTCAATTAACTTTGAAAGTACAGCCGAACATTCTAATACTACTTTCAGATTCCTTACTTCCTCACTGCGACTTTTTAATTTAGACTTACTTCTAATCATCTATTCTCGACTATCCAATTTCCATTCACTGCATCTTTATCCTCTTCTTCTTTTTCTCCCCAAAAAAAAAAAAAAAAAAAAAAAAAAACATCAAAAACTCTTTAGGCAAAAATCGTTTGCATACATTTCTTTCTGATTCATTTCATCTGACAGGGCGGCTGCCAACTGGAAAAAATAAACCTAACAACTGGACAGAAAGGTTTTGACAAAAAAATAGTTTAACTGGTCTCAAAATTGCTATCAAATGATTGTATGTATACATTGGAGAGTTGTGTTAACCCAGTGAAATAAACAAAATTATTTTTAAACCAGTACGGAAAGTAGTAAATCAACTTAAACCAAATATCAATCCGGATAAATATGAGTAGTTTGGTGCAACATTTACTAAAAATCGGACGAAAACATATATAACAGCTATATCGAAATCTAAGCCGATTTCATCGAAACTTGTCACAGGTTAAGTTATACTACTTTCAGTATGTTTTGTGCATATCGGCCACATTTTGAGTTCTTGGTGAAACAAGTATATAAAATCGGGAGAAAATATATATAGGAGACATATCTAAATCTGAACCGATTTCAAAAGATTCCAAACCCTAGCTTATATTAACATCAGTACGTTGCACAAAATTTTGTGTCAATCGGCCAACTTTGGGTCTTTGATGCACCATTTACTTAAAATCGGACGAAACTATATATGGGAGCTATATCTAAATCTGAATCGATTCCTAAAAAACTAAGCACTCGGTAGGCTATACTGATTTCAGTACATTGTGAAAAATTTTGTAGCAATAGGAGCTATATCTAAATATGAAACGATTAACACACATAAAAGAAAATATAATGAAAGCTATTTCTAAATATGAACCGATTTTTCCCAATTTCAATAGGGTTCGTCCTTGGGCAAATATACGAGCTGTGCCAAATTTAATCCAATTTTAATCATAAATGCGACCTGTGCTTTGTTTACAATTTAACATGGACAGACGGACGGACGGACATGCATAAATCGACTTAGAACGTCATTCTAGGTTTATTCTCAAAAGGAACTATGTGTCTATCTCGTTTCGTTTTTCCTGTTACAAACATATGCACAAAGACATAATACACTGTATCACAGTGCGGTAAGGGTATAAAATTCCACGCCTATTTAGTACAAAATGAAAAATTTCACTGTTGGTTCTATATTCTGAGCATAGACACTGGAATCAATTTAAAGGCCAACCTCTCCTCTTGGATATATTATCAACTTCTCGGGTCTATGTCCTTCAGGAGTAAATATATACGCTATATAATACAAATTTTGTAATTTTTCAGCGACCAACAAAAACAGACAAAAATTTTGTATTTGGTTCATTTCATCCCCTTAATATTAAGCGGTCTCCACCAAAAACAATAGGGGTCTTCACTGGTCAGAACCCAACCTACATGCAAAATTTCGTGAAGATTGATCTGTAACTGTGGCCTGTATCGTGTTTACAAATTATAATGGACAGACGGACGGACGGACACACATGTCTAGATCGACTCAGCTAGTCGAGATATATGAGATATGAACGGTATACATAAAGGTGGGTCTAGGACCAATATTTCGCGGCGTTACAAACTCTTGGGGCTGCACAAAGCTATAACACCCTGACAACATAGTTGTGTAGGGTTTAAGGTTTGCAAGAAATATTTTTAAAGAATCCACGCCTATTTTAAGTTATCTAAAAATTATTTTTTAAAAAATCCAGTCCTATTTTACGTTCTCCATAGTCCAACCCAACTTTACCGTCTCTTCAACGCCTCATTTGGCAATGTATGGAGAAACTCAAAGACTTTCAAAGGGAACCCGTAGCCCCCTCACTGGAGAGACAACGTCAATTGGCCAACAAACGTTGCCATCTGCTGTACAACAAAAACATCTTCGGAATATATCTCAGATCCCCAGCTGTTTTGGCTGCATACCCAGGCTATGTTCAGTTATGAATTCAGTTTCTCGGTGAAATGTTCCCTTTCGAATGGTACCATCCTGACCTTGGGTACCGAAATTTTGGTTCATGAAATTGTCTGCAAGTTTGCCTTGACAGAAATTTCTTATGGTGCTAATTCTCGTAGTATTAATTTTAATATATAATAATATTAATATTTGCACTCCAGACTTCGAGGCTACCAAATGTTGGGTCGGAATTTGGCTAAGACCTGCACCCACGCCGTTGTCTTTGCTCCGCGGAATGTACTAGATTATATCTATGTGGGGTTGAGTGCCTTCTTGGTACCCATTCGTGATAAAAGGACATAGATTGCCTTCCCAGGGGTCACGGAGGGAAATTTAGATGAAAAGAATATCTATACTGCCAGAATTTCAATATTTAATATCACCTAGCTTAATTATACCATTCACCACACTGTGGTACAGGGTATTATGTCTTTGTGCATATGTTTGTAACAGGCAAAAATAAACGAGATAGACACATGGTTCCTTTTGAGAATATGCATAGAATTACTTTCTAAGTCGATTTATGCATGTCCGGTCGTCCGTCTGTCTGTTGATGTTAAATTGTAAACAAAGTACAGGTCGCATTTTTAATCCGATTTGGCTGAAATTTGGTACAGCTCATTTATTTGGCCCAAGGACGAACCCTATTGAAATTGGGAAAAATCGGTTCAGATTTAGATATAGCTCTCATATATATTTTTGTCCGATTTTTGGTAAATGGTGCACCAAAGACGCTGAAAATCTTTCGATTTGTACAAGTTTTGGCATAGCGTATTGAATTAGGTCCAGAATGATGTGTGCCAAGTTTCGAGAAAATCGGTTCAGATTTAGATATAGCTCCCATAATATAGTTTCGTCCGATTTAAGGTAAATGGGGCACCAAAGTCCCTCTATATCTTTCGATTTGCATGAAATTTGGCACAGAGTACTGAATTAGGTCCAGAATGATGTGTGCCAAGTTTCGAGAAAATCGGTTCAAATTTAGATATAGCTCCCATATATAGTTTCGTCCGATTTAAGGTAAATGTCCCTATATATCTTCCCATTTGCACGAAATTCGGCATGACGTATTAAATTGAGCCTAGAGCGATGTCTGCCAAGTTTCGTGAAAATCGGTTCAGATCTAGATATATATTTTTCGTCCGATTTAATTTTAATAATGTGCCAAAAATCTTATGTTGCATAACGTACTGCCAAGTTTCGTAAAAAACGGTTGAGATTTACATATAGCTGATATGAAGTAATTGACGCACCAAGAAACCAATATATGGCTGATAGGAACTAATTTTGCACAACGTACAAAATTGAGCTTAGAATAACGTAGTTACGTTTTCTAGAAGTCGATTTGTTTGAAGTCGATTTTCATACTTTTGTCCCAAACGAATGACATGTTTATGGATAGATCTAGTCCGATTCACATTTAGATAAATATCACATATTTTATTTCATCCAATTTCATGTTAATAACGCTGTTTAATATACCCATAGTGGTGAAGGGTATCATATAGTCGGCCCCGTCCGACTTTACTACTTTCCTTACTGGTTGTAAATAATTTGGTATTTTGAAGGTGTAACTCATCCAGACACCTGACACCATACGGAATATGTTAGCCTTCTGAATAACTTCAAGTTATCCGCTTTTCAGTTCACTGGGTTACATTTTCAAAAAAAATTGTTATGCTCCTCTTCAAATTTCATACGTAATCTTCTTGGTCACCTATCGCCTTAGAGACTCTCGGCTCTGCAAACTACACATTTGTCTTAAGGCTATAACTGATGCAACGGTAACAGAAACAGCAGCAGCACCATCCATCCACAATTGTAACAACTCGTTCAAAAGTGTTCGAGACGATTGTCCACATGTGGTATGTTGGCTGCCATGGCTGTCCATCTCATTGCTTTTGGCCTCATGGAGGAATCTCCTTTTCATGTACGTGTGTGAGTGTGGATGTGTGTGTGTGTTCGGTCGCAATGCGTTTGGGGCAATGTTTACAACACGCATGTAAAGTTTGGTTTGCCGCTGTTCCTGCTGATGATGTTTACTGGTTGTCGGCTCTTAATGGATGGTTTAGCCAGCAATCTAAGCGTATGTTTTTGGGTGTATGTCCACATACAGTGTCCATGTGTTTGGTTACGGTAACTTATTCTGGACAAGAAGATTGAAATGTGTGCAGGTTAGTTTTACGTTTTGTTTTTATTGTAATTGTCAGTCGAACCGAAGGCATTTATTTTTTACTTCATTCTCGGTGAGGATTTTTGAAGGAGTGTTTTTTTTTTTTTGTTGTGTTTTAAGGCTTCAGAATGTTTGCTAAAAATGTACAGAACATTTTTGCGGAAGACAGTTTTTAGGCAAAGTTTTCCTTGTCTGTTTCGGACATTGTTGTCGGTCTACGCCTTTTCATGTTTAACTTAAGCTGACATAAATCGGAGTAGAGTTATGACATTCTTTATTTTGATTTGTCCACTTTTGATATAGGGCCAGACAATTAAATCAAATTATTATGATGCTGTTGCGTGCTTTTCCAAGGGATTAAAGCTGCCGAAGAGATGTTCGGCTTGTCGTTGGATTGAGGTATAAATCATGGACCCACCGCATACCTAGAACTAGTTGGTGTTAAGTCTAGTTTTAAATGCAATTACCTTTAAATATCTAATTTTTCAAATAAGATTCATATAAAATTTGTCCTAAATTTGCGCCACGACTTTATTAAAATTTAAATTCTCTGAAATATAAACAAAACATAAAACTATATATTTTACGACCATTGGACAAATATAATAGGCTTGTAAAAAACTCAATCTATTCTCGTTACATTTTTTAGTTCAATGTTTTGTTTTAATTATTTTGTTATTGGATTATTTGGACGAGGGGACATTCTGCTTCTGCGAGAAATTCCCACACCCAAGATCTTTGTCATTGACGATGCTCCTGCTGTAAATGACTCTATTTGACTTAGTCATCAATGAATTCGAATTCGATTGAAATTGAGTTAAAAGTTTCCCATTGGCATACCATACCCCACCCTTCTCCAATACTAAAAGAACGGTTAGTTTTTCTTTTGGGTTTATTATCCACACACAAAAATAACAGAGCTTTCTTTTTCAATATTTTCCTGGGATATCAAAGTGAAATACAGAGAGATTGGTCAATTGATTTGAAGTTTGTTTTGATTTTATTTTCTATATTTTAAATACAATGTTTATCTTTAATTTCGTTTATCTCCCCTTGAAAATCTATGAGTTTCAATGAATACAGCAACAACAACAAAAAACAACCGCAGCAGCACACAAAGATTCTAAAGAAATACAAATCGAATAACTGCATCAGCACATCACAGTACCACAATAATAACAAAAACAACAACCAGAGTAACACCCTAACCGGTAACAAAAACAAAACTTAACACAACCACAACACCAACAACATCGGCAGCAGCAGCAGAAGTTCCTATCTTTTCTATAGCATCGCCCTACACAACTTTGTATCGAGTCAAACATTTCTCTAAGATGTTCTTAAACTTCAATAAAAACATTCTTACTTTGTTCGGTTAGATAGATAGTCGGTTGGGTGGTTTCGAATGGATGTGGTAACCGATAACTGAACAACAGTTTGTTTTTGTTTTTATTTGAGATTTTCTATTGCCATTGGTAGAAGTGAAAGAAGTCAAGGGAGAGGGAGCGAAAAAGGTAGTATCATTGAAATACAATCTATAAATTTCTCAATAAAAACGAAAATGAATGATGATGACAAATATTGTAATTCAGTACAGTGGGACGTTGTTGATGAAGGGATTCTAAGCAACGAAACAGTGGTATGAGAGTGATCTAATATTTAAACCAGTAAGGAAAGTAGTAAAGTCGGACGGGGCCGACTCTAGGATACCCTTCACCACTATGGGTACATTAAACAGGACTATTAACATGAAATTGGATGAAATAAAATATGTGATATTTATCTAAATGTGAATCTACCTAGATTTGTCCATAAAGTGTGTAAATCGACTTCAAACAAATATAAATAGGTCATCCGGTTGACTATGTCTGTACTTCTAGAAAACGCAACTACGTAATTCTATGCTCAATTTTGTACGTTGTGCAAAATTTGATGTCAATCTGACTAACATGAGGAGTATGATGCCCAATTTGCTTGATATCGGGCGAAAAAATATATGTAAGCTATATCCACATATTAAGCGATTTCAAACAAACTTGTCACAGGTTAGGTTATACTAACTTTAGAACGTTTTGTTCCTATTGGTTCCTTGGTGCGTCAATTACATAAAATCAATCTATAATAAAATGGAGCTATATCTAAATCTGGACCGATTTTCACGAAACAAGGCAGACATCACTCTAGGCTCAATTCAGTACGTTATGCCAAATTTCGTGCAAATCGAAAGATATATAGCGACTTTGGTGAACCATTTACATGAAATCGGACGAAACTATATGTGGGAGCTATATAGAAATATGGACCGATTTTATCGAAACTTGGCAGACATCAGTCTAGGCTCAATTCAGTACGTTGTGCAAAATTTCGGGCAAATCGAAAGATATATATGGATGTTGGTGCACAATTTACATGAAATCGGACGAAACTATATATGGGAGCTATATCTAAATCTGGACTGATTTTCACGAAACTTGGCAGACATAACTCTAGGCTCAATTCAGTACGTTATGCCAAATTTCGTGCAAATCGAAAGATATATATGGATTTTGGTCACAATTTACATGAAATCGGACGAAACTATATATGGTAGCTATATCTAAATCTTGACCGATTTTCACGGAGCTTGGCAGACATCATTCTAGACCTAAATGATTAGGCTGTACCAAATTTCGTGCTAATCGAAAGATATATAGGGACTTTGGGGCCCCATTTACATTAAATCGGACGAAACTATATATGTGAGCTATATCTAAATCGGGACCGATTTTCATGAAACTTGGCAGACATCATTCTAGGCCCAATTAAGTACGTTATGCCAAATTTCGTGCAAATCGAAGGATATATAGGGACTTTGGGGCACCATTTACATGAAATCGGACGAAACTATATATGGGAGCTATATCTAAATCTGGACCGATTTTCTTGAAACTGGGCAGACACCATTCTAGACTCAATTCAGTACGTTATGCCAAATTTCGTGCAAATCGAAAGATATATAGAGACTTTGGGGCACCATTTACATGAAATCGGACGAAACTATATATGGGAGCTATATCTAAATCTGGACCGATTTTCACGAAACTTGGCAGACATCACTCTAGGCTTAATTCAGTACGTTATGCCAAATTTCGTGCAAATCAAAAGATATATAGGGACTTTGGGGCACCATTTACATGAAATCGGACGAAACTATATATGGGAGCTATATCTAAATCTGGACCGATTTTCACGAAACTTGGCAGACATCATTCTAGACCTAAATGATTAGGCTGTACTAAATTTCGTGCAAATCGAAAGTTATATAGGGACTGTTTACATTAAATCGGTTAAATATATATATGGGAGCTATATCTAAATCTGAACCGATTTTTCCCAATTTCAATAGGGTTCGTCCTTGGGCCAAATAAGTGACCTATGCCAAATTTCATCCAATTCGGATCATAAATGCGACCTGTACTTTGTTTACAATTTAACATGGACAGACGGACGGACGGACGGACGGACGGACGGACAGACGGACATGCGTAAATCGACTCAGAAAGTGATTCTATGCATATTCTCAAAAAGGAACCATGGGTCTATCTCGATTATTTTTGCCTGTTACAAACATATGCACAAAGACATAATACCCTGTACCACAGTGTGGTGAAGGGTATAAAAAGTGGGACCCTGTCATGAGGACGAGTTCGAAACATGGGCGCATATAATATACGAGGAGGTATTCTATCCTCTGAAAACTCGATATGCCAAATTACAGGTGCTTCGGTTGGATAATGAAGCAGGACCTTCAAAATACCGCA
>NW_026879943.1:0-28945 GCF_032173495.1 Musca vetustissima
TATTGCTCTGGTAGTCCGTGGAAAAATATTCTTTAAAAATCCACGCCTATTGCTCTGGTAGTCCGTGGAAAAATATTCTTTAAAAATCCACGCCTATTGCTCTGGTAGTCCGTGGAAAAATATTCTTTAAAAATCCACGCCTATTGCTCTGGTAGTCCGTGGAAAAATATTCTTTAAAAATCCACGCCTATTGCTCTGGTAGTCCGTGGAAAAATATTCTTTAAAAATCCACGCCTATTGCTCTGGTAGTCCGTGGAAAAATATTCTTTAAAAATCCACGCCTATTGCTCTGGTAGTCCGTGGAAAAATATTCTTTAAAAATCCACGCCTATTGCTCTGGTAGTCCGTGGAAAAATATTCTTTAAAAATCCACGCCTATTGCTCTGGTAGTCCGTGGAAAAATATTCTTTAAAAATCCACGCCTATTGCTCTGGTAGTCCGTGGAAAAATATTCTTTAAAAATCCAATTGCTCTGGTAGTCCGTGGAAAAATATTCTTTAAAAATCCACGCCTATTGCTCTGGTAGTCCGTGGAAAAATATTCTTTAAAAATCCACGCCTATTGCTCTGGTAGTCCGTGGAAAAATATTCTTTAAAAATCCACGCCTATTGCTCTGGTAGTCCGTGGAAAAATATTCTTTAAAAATCCACGCCTATTGCTCTGGTAGTCCCTGGAAAAATATTCTTTAAAAATCCACGCCTATTGCTCTGGTAGTCCGTGGAAAAATATTCTTTAAAAATCCACGCCTATTGCTCTGGTAGTCCGTGGAAAAATATTCTTTAAAAATCCACGCCTATTGCTCTGGTAGTCCCTGGAAAAATATTCTTTAAAAATCCACGCATATTGCTCTGGTAGTCCCTGGAAAAATATTCTTTAAAAATCCACGCCTATTGCTCTGGTAGTCCGTGGAAAAGTATTCTTTAAAAATCCACGCCCATTGCTCTGGTAGTCCGTGGAAAAGTATTCTTTAAAAATCCACGCCTATTGCTCTGGTAGTCCCTGGAAAAATATTTTTTAAAAATCCACGCCCATTGCTCTGGTAGTCCGTGGAAAAGTATTCTTTAAAAATCCACGCCTATTGCTCTGGTAGTCCCTGGAAAAATATTTTTTAAAAATCCACGCCTATTGCTCTGGTAGTCCCTTGAAAAATATTCTTTAAAAATCCACGCCTATTGCTCTGGTAGTCCGTGGAAAAGTATTCTTTAAAAATCCACGCCTATTGCTCTGGTAGTCCCTGGAAAAATATTTTTTAAAAATCCACGCCTATTGCTCTGGTAGTCCCTGGAAAAATATTCTTTAAAAATCCACGCATATTGCTCTGGTAGTCCCTGGAAAAATATTCTTAAAAAATCCACGCCTATTGCTCTGGTAGTCCCTGGAAAAATATTCTTTAATAATCCACGCCTATTGCTCTGGTTGTCCGTGGAAAAATATTCTTTAAAAATCCACGCCTATTGCTCTGGTAGTCCCTGGAAAAATATTCTTTAAATATCCACGCCCATTGTTCCTGTAGTCCTTAGAAAAATATTCTATAAAAATCCACGCCTATTGTTCCTGTAGTCCTTGGAAAAATATTCTATACAAATCCACGCCTATTGTTCCTGTAGTCCTTGGAAAAATATTTTTTAAAAATGCACGCCTATTGTTCCTGTAGTCCATGGAAAAATATTCTTTAAAAATCCACGCCTATTGCTCTGGTAGTCCGTGGAAAAATATTCTTTAAAAATCCACGCCTATTGCTCTGGTAGTCCTTGGAAAAATATTCTTTAAAAATCCACGCCTATTGTTCTGGTAGTCCTTGGAAAAATATTCTTTAAAAATCCACGCCTATTGTTCTGGTAGTCCTTGGAAAAATATTCTTTAAAAATCCACGCCTATTGTTCTGGTAGTCCATGGAAAAATATTCTTTAAAAATCCACGCCTATTGCTCTGATAGTCCTTGGAAAAAAATTCTTTAAAAATTCACCATTATACCTCTAAAAACCCGACTTTTTATTCTCATAGCCCCTCAAAATATTTCCAAATTTTTCAAGGTTTGAAATTTATTTCAAAACTCGTTACTGCAACATGTTTAGAAACGGAACCCATTAGATGCATTTTTGCCCACACTAACTGAATTAGGAAACACAAGAACGTCGTACAAATACAAAGTGAAAGAAAATTACGAATATTAGTCAGAAGGATATTTTGGTTATGGCTAAAAGTGCATTTTGCTTATATCAACAAAACAACAATTTCCTTTTGCTGAAGAGACGACAATAATAAAACACAGCAAACGAGACAAGAAAGAATTGTAGGAAGAGACAATACTAACACAAATTATCACATACACACATGCAAGTGTGTCCGTAGATGCGTGTGTATAGTCAGATTTTTGATAAGAAGCTTTGTTGGGGGAACATTCACAGCTCGTTTCTATGAATGTTGTTGCTGTTGTTTCACGGTTAGATATATGGAGACAAAACATTCGTACCCATAACAGCATCATTTGCTAAATGGCTTATTTGTTGTGGTTTATTAGACGTATGCAAGCAAGCAAGAAAGCAAGTGCGGTTTTAATTTTACCATGCCATATTTATGAAATCGGGATAGACATTTAAATTTTTCGTTACGTTTGTAACAATTTGTATACCCTTCACCACTCTGTGGTACAGGGTGTTATGTCTTTGAGCATATGTTTGTAACTGGCAAAAGGATACGAGATAGACACATGGTTCCTTTTGAGAATATGCATAGAATCACTTTATAAATCGATTTATGCATGTCCGTCCGTCCGTCTGTCCATCTTAAATTGTAAACAAAGTACAGGTCGCATTTTTTGATTCGAATTGGATGAAATTTAGCACAGCTCATTTATTTGGCCCAAAGACGTACCCTATTGAAATTGGGGAAAATCGGTTTTGATTTATATATAGCTCCCATATATTTTTTCGTCCGATTTATGGTAAATGGTGCACCAAAGTCCATATATAACGTTAGATTTTCATAAATTGTGGCATAGTGTACTGAATAGCGTCTAGAAATATGTGTGTTAAATTTCGTGAAAATCGGTTCATATTTAGATGTATATATGTACATATATTTTTTCGTCCGATTTTAGGTAAATAGTGCACCAAAGTCCCATAATATCCTTCGATTTGCACGAAATTTGGCATATCGTACTGAATTGAGTCTAGAATGATGAGTAGTGCGTTTCGGGAAATCGGTTAAGATTTTTATATAGCTCCCATATATAGTTTTTTCCGATTTTAGGTAAATGACGCACCAAAGTCCCTATATATCTTTCGATTTCTACGAAATTTGGCACAGCGTACTGACTTGAGTCTGGAGTGATGTGTGTAAAATCTTGAAAATCGGTTCAAATTTAGATATAGCGCCCATATATTCGACCGATTTAATGTAAATTGTGCTCCAAAGTCCCTATATATATTTCGATTTGCACGAAATTTGGCACAGCGTACGGAATTAAGTCTGGAGTGATATGGGTTAAGTTTCGTGAAAATCGGTTCAAATTTAGATATTGCTCCCGCATAAATGGTGCACAAAGTCCCTATATATATTTCGATTTGCACTTAATTTGGCATAGCGGTTCAAATTTAGATATAGCTCCAATATATATTTGCGCCCAATTTAATGTGAATGGTGTACCAAAGTCCCTATATATCTTTCGATTTGAACGAAATTTGGCATAGCGTACTGAATTAAGTCTGGAATGATGCGGGTTAAGTTTCGTGAAAATTGGTTCAGATTTAGATGTAGCTCGGCTTCACTGGTTTTAAATATCTTTTTCAATTAGTACCTGAGAAAAACATAAAACTCTGTGTAGGATGCATTTTAGTTACCTCAACCAAACTATTCAAACTCCTGCTTGTTTATATTATTTTTTGATGTTCTAGTTGAAATGTTATCATATATTTGGATATAAATTTTACATTTTTGTTATTTTACTCTCATACGATATGTATGTAGTTGTCCTCAGGTCTTGTCTGCATGTATATGTCTCCCATCTCCCTAGCTCTGTATGTTTAGGGCAATGAATTAGAAATAAAAGTTCATAACTCGTATGCAATAACAGAGAATGGCAATAGAAAGTTGTTAGTAAACATACAAATGAAAATGTGTGTGTGTGGGTGGGTTTCCTAAATTGCCATAAATATTTATACACCTATCCTTGGCATAGTTCGTGGGAGAGGGAAAACAGTATGTGGGTACGTGGGTGACTTACGACCAATCTTCAGCAACTACATTCTACACATACGAGACAAAAGACAAGCCAAAGAAGACACTTCTGTTTTAGGCACAAAATCAGCTTAAATGTCAACAAGCAAATGTTATTGTGGTTGATTCTGCATTTCATTTCTGACTATGTTTTTGGTATTGGTATTAGTTGATGCGGATGATAATGGCGGGTGGAGGTGGTAGTGGTGTACGTAGTTTCCACTACAAAAATGTTACTTTATGTAGGTTTTTTTCGGTTTATGCATTTGTACATGTTGTTATTTATATTTTGGTTTCGAAAAGATTTTTTTGCAAACATGGTTACAAAGTGAATGCAAATTAGCTTGGGAGGTCCTTGAAAAAATATTTATTTAAAAAATCCACGCATTTAAAAAATATTTTTTTTAAAAAATCCACGCCTTGAAAAAAGTATTTATTTAAAAAATCCACGCCTATAGCTTGGGAGGTCCTTGAAAAAGTATTTATTTAAAAAATCCACGCCTATAGCTTGGGAGGTCCTTGAAAAAGTATTTATTTAAAAAATCCACGCCTATAGCTTGGGAGGTCCTTGAAAAAATATTTATTTAAAAAATCCACGCCTATAGCTTGGGAGGTCCTTGAAAAAATATTTATTTAAAAAATCCACGCCTATAGCTTGGGAGGTCCTTGAAAAAATATTTATTTAAAAAATCCACGCCTATAGCTTGGGAGGTCCTTGAAAAAATATTTATTTAAAAAATCCACGCCTATAGCTTGGGAGGTCCTTGAAAAAATATTTATTTAAAAAATCCACGCCTATAGCTTGGGAGGTCCTTGAAAAAATATTTATTTAAAAAATCCACGCCTATAGCTTGGGAGGTCCTTGAAAAAATATTTATTTAAAAAATCCACGCCTATAGCTTGGGAGGTCCTTGAAAAAATATTTATTTAAAAAATCCACGCCTATAGCTTGGGAGGTCCTTGAAAAAATATTTATTTAAAAAATCCACGCCTATAGCTTGGGAGGTCCTTGAAAAAATATTTATTTAAAAAATCCACGCCTATAGCTTGGGAGGTCCTTGAAAAAATATTTATTTAAAAAATCCACGCCTATAGCTTGGGAGGTCCTTGAAAAAATATTTATTTAAAAAATCCACGCCTATAGCTTGGGAGGTCCTTGAAAAAATATTTATTTAAAAAATCCACGCCTATAGCTTGGGAGGTCCTTGAAAAAATATTTATTTAAAAAATCCACGCCTATAGCTTGGGAGGTCCTTGAAAAAATATTTATTTAAAAAATCCACGCCTATAGCTTGGGAGGTCCTTAAAAAAATATTTATTTAAAAAATCCACGCCTATAGCTTGGGAGGTCCTTGAAAAAATATTTATTTAAAAAATCCACGCCTATAGCTTGGGAGGTCCTTGAAAAAATATTTATTTAAAAAATCCACGCCTATAGCTTGGGAGGTCCTTGAAAAAATATTTATTTAAAAAATCCACGCCTATAGCTTGGGAGGTCCTTGAAAAAATATTTATTTAAAAAATCCACGCCTATAGCTTGGGAGGTCCTTGAAAAAATATTTATTTAAAAAATCCACGCCTATAGCTTGGGAGGTCCTTGAAAAAATATTTATTTAAAAAATCCACGCCTATAGCTTGGGAGGTCCTTGAAAAAATATTTATTTAAAAAAAATCCACGCCTATATCATGGGAAGTCCTTAAAAATATTTATTTAAAAAAATCCACGCCTATATCATGGTCCTTGAAAAAAATATTTATTTAAAAAATCCACGCCTATAACTTGGGAGGTCCTTGAAAATCCTTGAAAAAATATTTATTTAAAAATCCATGCGTTTAGATCTGCAAGTTCGTAAACAACACATAATGAAACCAAGCTTTAGCTTTGAATCCCAGTTCGTAACTTCCTACCTACCACAATAACAATACCAACAAAACTTTTCTCCTTAATGTCGTTCGCAAAAATTTTGACACATCATTACTTTTGCTTAGTTAGCTGTTGACCATGAAAAGGTCAACAGCAAATAATGGCGTAAAATATAACTTCGCTAAGTTAATGTACTCTCCCCCCTCCACTCCATGGCCAAAGTATGGCGCATTTCCTCATATCAGTTACCTCCACTAACACCATTACCATCCGCCACATAAATTGTGAAAATAAAATTTTACTGCATTGAAATAGTAACACATATCCACACACACACACCCATAGATACTCATGACTGTGGCCTTGACTGTGTCACACTTCTTACATAGTTTTGTGAGTGTTTGTGTGGGGTACGTTACTAACTTCTAATGGCCAATCTAATTGAATAACAAACATGCTGAAACAATGTTTCACACATCATTAGTTAGCCATAAAAAAGACTTAAACCGAGAATAGTAGAGGCAACAACAAGGATAAAATCAAAAACTCATAAAAGTCACAGACAAAACAACAGCAGAGAGAAAGATGTCGACAACAAAACTGTAAACGATGCTCTAAAGATGAATGTCATTCTCTGCCAAATGGAGCAATGGTAGAACAAACGCACATTTACTATACGATATTTATATGTACGAGGATGTGTGTAGTTTTTTCAGAAGTCACACTAATAAACAGTCTGGGGTGATGAAATTGTATTAGCTTTTTATTTTGTGGTAGGATGAGTGTAGTGTGTTCATGTATAGAAAAATCGATTATTGAACTCCTTGTTAATTCTAATGAAACTGATGTTACAAGATACATATTGGAAAATTGTTGATAATAAGAAAAAGAACGTCCAAAATAAATCTTCAAATTACCGAAAATAAGGTGCTACATAACGTATTGCACATTCTCTCCAGATGTTTATCTCCCAATGAAATTTTAGCCCCGGCAGTTGGAAATGGGCCAGGCTAAAACAAAATGACAAATTACAACGTGAACTGATATATCCAATGCAATATTTTCTAGTAGTGCGAGCAATGTATGTGCAATTTTCAACAGATCAATGTTAAATAATATATCTCCATTGAGATTTCAATTTGACAAATTTAAAATACACACCAGCTATCATGAGCTGAGGAAGGCTTAACCAGTAAGCAAAGCAGTAAAATCATATGGAGCCGACTATATGATAAACTTTATCACTTTGGGTATATTCTACATATGTCTCCTAACAGACTCCGCCTTTTCGAAAGAACACTGACATGAAATTGAACGAACTTGAATATGTGATCAATATGCCTTTCTGGAACCTCTGCTAAATTTTATTTCATTTAGGCAAGTTTTGAGTCGTTTGTGTACAATGGGGGTAAATTTAAGTAAATCGATTTAGAACAAACTCGGTAGGCTACACTCTCCAAAATTTAATCTCAACCAGACGCCTGTTGGAAAAATATATGGATGCTGTGTCTACATCTGCACCAATTTCAACAAAACACAATAACTTCATTCTAGTCTCAATATGAATACCTTAACAAGCATTGGTATTCATTTGCCAGCCCATTTAAAATCTTAAAAATAAAAAATTGAGAATGGGGGGGTTCCCTTAATTCAGTACGATATGCCAAATTACGTCTAAATCAAAATATCAACAGGGACTTTGGTACACTATTTACGAACATGGTTCCTTTTGAGAACATACCTAGATTTACTTTCTAAGTCGATTTATGCTTTTCCATCTGTCCATATTAAATTGGAAACAAAGTACAGGTCGCATTTCTGATCCGAATGAAATTAAATTTAGCATAGCCCACATATTTGGCCCAAGGACGAACCCTATTGCAAATTGGGAATAATGGGTTCAGGTATAGCTCCCATATATATTTGTCCGGTTTCATGTAAATGGATCACCAAACTCCTAAGGGTTATCCTAGTAAGATTTGGCACAACGACCCAAAGTTTGGCACCATAAACCCAAAGTTTGGCCGATTATAACCAAATTTTGTACAACGTACTGAAGTTAGTATAACCCAAAGTGTGTCAAGTTTTGTTGACATCGTCTCAGATTTAGATAAAATTCCATATATATTTTCGTACGATTTTAAGTAAATGGTGCACCAAAGATCCAAATTTTGGGACCAAATTTTGCACAGTGTACTGGATTTTGTATAATCTATATTTTTACATAATAATCCATATTGGAGATTATATTGAAGTGTTAGAAATTCGTTATATAAGCGGACAATGATAGTCCTAGAACTCTGAAGTTTTGATTGAGGGCCACATATGAAGTGAATCGAGGGAGCAGTAAAGGATTTTGGAAATTTGTACTAAAAGGCACAAAATGTCCTAATATTTTTCAACGTGAACAACAATCTGCAAATTTGCTGTGGGATCATGATCAATGATGTATGTATTCCGACGTTTATAAAATAAAAACTAAGAGTACACGGAAAGTACTAAATGTACCAAATAGTTCCCTCAGTTCTGAGGCTCTGAGATTAGGTATTTTGATCATTGTTGGCATGTAGGGTTGGCATAAGTTGGTGGCACGACAATTCGTACTATAAGTGGGTAAAATAATAGCGTAATATTATCAAAAGTATGTAAATAGAACGCTTTGTACTAAAAGTCACTATAATTAGCACTTTGATATTGAGTGAACGACAAGACCTGAAGTTTGAAATAGAGTATGGAAATTGGTATTTAGCGATAAGACAAGAAATAATTGTAAATAGTACCAAAATTAGTACCTTTAGTTGTTGGTGAACGCATCCTGAACATTTGTAGAGGTGGCGTTATCCATGTGTAGGGCCAAGGCAAGAAGTTGTTTCGGGAAATGTCTAAATTGCACTACATTTAGTACTATTTATATTTGGATATTTTTAAACAAATAGGAGGTTATTGAAACTACAATAAGTATACGAAAAATTGACACTAAATTGATTGACAAATATAGGTAGAATCATAAATATTGATGATAAGTTGTTTACATACAGTGTTCATATAAGGTAGTGGTTTGGAAATTCGTACGAAAAGTTCCAAGGTTGGATATAGAATCGTGGAATTTGGCAGAACGATCGACTTTTTGTGTATAGTTAAAATATTAGGTTATGCAAAGTTTGAATTGAATTGGCTTATTCCTCTGTTCGCATGATATTATAAAATGTATTTTCAGCACAATTTAGGTCCTATCTTCGTACATGATCTAGTCTTGCTTAAGATAAAATGTCTTCCAATGATTGGTTCAAATCGAATAGTCCGTTCGCATTATATTAAAAAATAAAATTTCACCAAAGTTTTGACCATTTTGTGGGGGAGGAACAGAAGGCGTGGGCCGATATTCCCCTCATTGAACTAAGTTGGGAAGAAATAATATAATGTGCGAGGTTAAAAAAAACGGTTACTCTTTTCGAAAGTTGTTGTGCGCACCAGCCGACCAGACAGACGTTACAGACTTTTGTAAATTTACTCTAAATTGTCTGAAACGGATTTGGTCCAAAGAAACATGGGGTATAAAATCAATAACGAACTACCAAATCATTAGGCTGAGGGTATAAGGTTGGGGGAAAAAGAAATCCATTATTCTTTAACATGCTTCGGAATGGCCGATTTGGGCCAAATATTTGTTGTATGCTTTGTTGCCATTTTAAAGGTAACTTCAGAATGACTCTCTCATAGAAGTCCTGCTCTCTATTTGCAAAAAAAAACTCTAGTAGTCGATTTTCACAATCCACCCTAGATACCAATTTGTATCATTAAAGAAATTTAGCAATGCAAGAATAAAATGATAATCCTTGGTGCCAAGTCCTGACTGCATGGCGGATGCAATGAAACTTCCCAACCAATCTTCCTAAGCTCCTGGCGAATCACTGTAGATGTGGAACACGACACCTCTCCTGTTGGTCAATTCTGGCCATTTCTGGTCAATTGTATGGTTTATAACAGTTTTATGCTCCTGGGCGATGTTACGACTGCTAACATGCCAGTCAACTTCGATCATTTCTCCGATTTTATCGACTTTTTTGACCGGCCAACCTGTGCGAGGTGCAAAATTGCACACACTTGACTGTTAGAGTATCGGAACCATAAACACCATTCACAATTTTAGCCGCTTGGCTGTAAATTCGGTACTGTAAAATGTACCGAATTTTCTCTTTGTTCGCTTCCATTATTAACACCTGGTTACTCACAACTGAATGCACCAAACTAAAAATAGCAAATAATTTACTGCTAAGTGTCACACTTCCAACGATCATAAATCTGAAATTGTTTGATTAATACTTTAAGGGAACCCCCCCATTCTCGATTTTAATTTTTCAAGATTTTCAATGGGCTGGTAAATCAATACCAATGCTTGTTAAGGTTTGTAACTTTGTACATATATAATTGAAGATTTAAAAGAGAAGAAAAATAATTTAAAAACATTTTTGTTATTGTTTTGTTGTTGTTTTTTGTAATTAAAGAAAAGTCCTTATTTTTGATGGCGGGCATGATAACTCCTCACTGGAACATCGGAATCCGAAAATTCCAACGGTGTTAGAAAGAGTACATGTCTGGCTCTCGTATGAACTAGGATTATTGACTTTGCTCTAAAATTAAGAAAATGGCGGACCTTTGAAAAATTATTTTTGGAAAATCGCCGATTTTTTACCAAAAACCAAATTAAAAAATAAGGAAGATCTTCACCGATTGGCTTTATCCTAGTTCATACGAGAGCTATACACTCCCAGAGAAACGTTGCAAAATTTGGAACCGATTGGATTATTAGTGTTTGAGTTATCGTGCCCGCCATTCGCAAAAAAATGTTTAGAGAATAACGCGTTTAAAGTTTGAGAAGCCCTTCAGCCGTCACTTGATGCTGACACAATAAATCGGGTATATCTTCAAGAGTTCTTGAGATTTTCACTTGAAATTTTGTAGAGACATTCTTTAATCAGTGTAGATTCGAATTATATCAACAAAAATTTTGACCCCGAGAATGGGGGGGGGGTCCCCTTAAGAGAAATCTATCACTACAGCCATCTGCCGAAAAAATAATGGATTTATTTTTCCCCAACTTAATATAAGATATTTTGAGTTCAAATACAAGTGAAAAAGCTTTAAGTTCTGCCGGGCCGAACTTTGGATACTCTCCACCATAGATATACTGACAGGTAGTAGAAATGAAAATATAGGGAACATATCAAAATGTGGACCTATACCGACATTTCTAAACACGGATTATGTAAACCATAATATAATCCATAATACAAATTTCAGAAAATTTTAATGGATAGGGTATAATTATCCATTAAAATTTTCTTATTGCTAATCAGGGTATATACACTTTAACACAAATGTGCCTCATCGAAATATTGATTCTAGACCCCATGCTTGTTTGCCCATCTTCTTATTTTTTCAAAATTAATTCAAGTTCGAAGAAATTCTAATTTTTTATCTCGCTATCATCCGCAGGTGAAATGTTTACAACAGAGTCTTAGAACTAAACTCAAATCGCGTAATAAATCAGAAAACTATTTGAATATAAAAAATGGGGTTAAATGGGGACTACCCCAAAAAGCGGGCGAATATTAATAATTTTTGGAGGGGACATTTGTTACCGTATACGACTACAAAATACCAAATTGCAGCGAATTCGGTTGAAAAACGCGCTCAAGAACCCAAAAATACCGAAAATTCGGAGTACCCTTATATGGGGGCTATCCGAAAAATGGACCTATATTCATAATTTTTTGTTGAGAGATTTGGTACCTATTAAGAACTCAGCGGAAAAATATGATTAAAACCCCCAAAATACTAAAAATTAGGAGGTACCGTTATATGGGGGCTACCAGAAAAAGTGGACCTATATTTATAATTTTTTGTGGAGACATTTAGTACCCAATAAGAACCCAATGTACCAAATGTCAGCGAATTCGGTTGAAAACGCGCTCAAGAACCTCAAAATACCGAAAATTGGGGGGTACCCTTATATGGGAGCTATGCCTAAACGTGGACCGCTAAAGCCCATCTTCGAACTTGACCTGCCTGCAGACAAAAGACGACTTAATGCTAAATTTTGGCGTTCTATCTCAATTCGTTTAGACGCTAGAGTGATTACGACATACAGACGGACAGACGGACATGCTTAGATCGTCATAGAATTTTACGCTGATCAAGAATATATATATACTTTATAGGGTCGGAAATATATATGCGTTACAAACGGAAAAACAAAACTAATATACCCTCCATACTATGGTGGAGGGTATAATAAAATGTTTAGAATATAGTAATCACATCGATGTATAAACACCATAAATAATAATGCATATTTTAATAATAAGGTTTCTATTTATAGAATTTCTGAAAACTCTATATGCCTATCTATCGTTAGATTATTTCTAAAGCCACTCCAATATACTTATAGGCTACTTTTTTAAGTTGATCTCTGTAAGTGTCAAAATAAAATGTTAAAATACCAAACACAGTTAAGTGAGATATTTTTGTGTCTGATGAAATCGAAAAAACAACAACCAAAGTTTTTGCACAACCATAAAAATTATACGAAATCTTTGGCAAATAAACTACCAAGCGGAAGCTGCTTATTCACCAACATTATATTTATATACTCAGAACAAAAACCGAAACGTATATCAACACTCCACCCACATTCGACTACAATACGCCGTCGACACACAACTATAGACATACATACATATGAGTATGAATTTAGTGCGTTAATATGGGCATTCATACATACATATGTGTTTGTGTGTGTGCTTTGCGATAAATATACATTTTATATATCACGTCCGCACATCAACAAACGCATTAGAGCCATACAAACAATAAAAGCCAAAAACAATAATAACATCATCATCATTGATGTGAAACTTATGTACTGGTTATTGCAATGTCCATGTGTGGAAATTGATGTGTACGAGTGTTTGTATATATGTATGTGTGTGTGTGTGTGGATGATTTTTGTAGCAAAGTGCTGGTGGACCAGTTAGTTTATTACGTGCGTACGAGCCATTCTTGTCCACGTAGAACATTATGAAAGGCATGAAAAAAAAAAAAACAACAGCAACAACAAAGTACCAACAAAATTCATGTTTACCTCATCATTACAGAAACATTAAAGCCGAAAATGTATACTAACAGGTCTTAGAGTAAAACATACTCAAATTGCCCACATAAAAAAATAAAGTCAATAAACATGTTTCCATTAAAGCTATTCAAAATGAAGAAATACACACAAACACACACACTCACACACAAGAATAATATTTTATAAAAGCACACGGATTTAATTCGTATGCTTACTATTGTGATGTATGAGTGTGTGTGAATATAAGCGACTCGTTAATTATTGGCCTTTTTTAATGGAAATGCGTATTTTTTTCGAAAATGTTACAATTTGAGTGAGAATAAAGATGAAACACGTTCTGCATAAGTATAAATGTACAGTTTTAAATTTAAATACATTTTATATGGGCTCGGTAACTCAGTTGTCAAATCCCATCCGAACTCCAATTACATATTACTGTCTATATGGTGGAGAAAATGATTTTGAAAATTTTATATAGAGAATATATAAAAACCAATAAGGAAAGTAGTAAAGTCGGACTGGACCGACTATATTATACTCTTCACCACTTTGGGTATATTGTTCATATGTATCCTAACAATTGCATGTCTATGTTCCCTCGAACGAACATACACATGCCTTTCTGCAACCTATGGTAAATTTAATTTCATTCGGCAGATTTAGATTCGTTTGCTTATAATGGAACACATTTATGGAAATCGATTTATAGCAAATCTGGTACACTCTATTCAGTATGTCGCACTGTAAAAAAATTTAATCTCAATCAAACACCCGTTCGAAATATATATGGAAGATATGTCTCAACTTGATACGTTGTGCAACATTTCGTGTCAATCGGACAAACATTAGAAGTTTGGTGCACCATTTAACTAAAATCGGACGAAAATATATATTAGAGATATATCTAAATCTGAACCGATTTTCAGGAAACTTAGCTTTGTTGACTCATTTCAGTACGCTATGATAAATTTCGCACAAATCGAAGAATATATAAGGACTTTGGTGCGCTATTTATATTATTGGAGCTGTATCTAATTTTGAACCGATTTTCACGAAACATAGCACGCATAATTCTTGAACGAATTCAGTAGCCTATGCACATTTCGTGCAAATCGAAAGATATATAAAGACTTTGGAGACCCATTTAACTTAGATCGGAAGGAAATATATAGGAGCTATATATAAATCTGACCCGATTTTCTCAATACATGACACACGTCATTCCGAACGTATTTCAGTACTCTATGCTAAATTTCGTGCAAATCAAAATATATATAGGAACTTTGGTGCCTTATTTGCATTAAATCGGACAAAAATATATATGGGAGCTATATATAAATCTTACCCGATTTTCTCGAAACTTGGTACACGTAATTCTAGACTCAATTCAGTACGCTATGCCAAATTTCGTGCAAATCCAACGATACATAGGGACTTTGGTGCACCATTTACCTTAAATCGGAGGAAACTATTTATGGGAGCTATATGTAAATCTGAACCGATTTTCTCGATACTTGACACACATCATTCTGGAACTAATTCAGTACTCTATGCCAAATTTCTTGCAAAACAAAAGATATATAGGGACTTTGTTGAAACTTGGCACACATCATTCTGGACCTAATTCAGTACTCTATGCTAAATTTCGTGCAAATCGAAAGATATATAGGGATTTTGGTGCACCATTTACCTTAAATCGAACGAAACTATATACGGGACCAATATCTAAATCTGAACCGATTTTCTCGAAACTTGGCACACATCGTTCTGGAACTAATTTAATACTCTATGCCAAATTTCGCGCAAATCGAAAGAAATGCAGGGTCTTTTGTGCACCATTTACCTTAATTCGGGGGAAAATTTATATGGAAGCTATATCTAAATCTGAACCTATTTTCTCGAAACTTGGCACACATCATTCTGGAACTAGTTCAGTACTCTATGCAAAATTTTGTGAAAATCAAAAGATATATAGGGACTTTGGTGCACCATTTACAATAAATCGTACGAAAATATATATGGGAGCTATATCTAAATTTGAACCGATTTGTCCTTGGGCAAATAAATGAGCTGTGCAAAATTTCATCCAATTCGGATCATAAATGCGACCTGTACTTTGTTTACAATTTAACATGGACAGACGGATGTGTATAAATCGACTTAGAAAGTGATTCTATGCATATTCTTAAAAGCAACCATGTGTCTATCTCGTTTCCTTTTGCCTGTTACAAACATATGAACAAAGACATAATACCCTGTACCACAGTGTGGTGAAGGGTATAAAAATTGATTCATGGCCCATAATGCGGAACCGACTATATGACACACCCCCACTTTAAGTATACACAAGATATGCTCCAAGCATCCTAACAAATTTATATGTATATGTGTGCTACATCGAAATCTGAACCAATTTCAACGAAACTTGGGATTTCAGTGATCTATGTCTTTGGAGAGGCTGCCTTTAATTTTGACAATTCTAATGCTGCGCAATTTCTTCGAATAAGTATTTTATTTCGATTAGAAAATGAGTTTAGGATCATTGATATAGAATGTAAAATTTACCTATATTGCAAATACGATTTTCAGCCTTTAGGAACCAGGACTGACAGATTACAAATGCTGCAAAACCGTCCAAATATCAAAAATGTGGCGGAGTCTTTATATGGTGGAAAATGCGTCTGAAAACTTTTAAATTGCAAAATTATAGGCATGAACCTATGTTGGTAATTTTCACCAGAGATGTTTATCACAATTCGGGAAAACGGAATACAGCCAATTTGGTTTGAAAGTGAGGTTAAAACCTTCAAAATAGCCAAAATGGTGGTGCATCTTTCATATGTGGACTATGGCAAAATATTTACATATATTGAACACATTTTGCAGAGAGAAGATGTACCTTTGTATGAGAGCTATATCTAAATATGAACCTACGTTGGACATTGTTTGCAGAAAAATTAAGAATACCGAAAGTGGGTAAAGTATGGGGACTACGAAAAAACATGAACTTATTTGGACATTTTCTGCAAATATGAGCTGAAACATTATCGGCTCCTTTAAATTGATGCTATGTCAAACCATGAACCTTAGTTGAATATTATTTGCAGAGATATGGATTTTTCGAAAACCCAAAATGCCAAATATAAAATTTGGTAGGAGACATTTAAAATGCCAAAAATTAAGCTGCATCCTTATATGTGGCCTACATTGATTTTTTTAGCCATAGATGTATGCCACTCTCCAAAAACCCGTAATGTCAAAATGCAGTCATAAGAAAACCAAAAATTGCAAGGTAAATCTAGCGGACGATATAAGCATTTTCGTAGGCACAACAATCTGCGCCTCTCTGTACCCTGAAATTGTATCTTCAAAACCATGATTTCATAAGTTATTAAATTACATGTTCTCTTCCCAAATTCCCAAATAACTTTAACACAATTGTCTTCAACTGAAAACAATGCCATAGCAAATATCGCCCCCCGCAAAAAAGTGAAGTTCTGAAATTTATGAACAAAAATTAATAGTGACTTATGGTGTTACGAAAATGGCATTGAAATAGTATTTTTTGTTGAACAAATGTATGTGATTTTTTTGGACGCTCACTCCTTCATACCTCTGTGAATTTTCCCTGTATGAGAAGTTCGAATATTTTGTTTTGTTTCCCAATAGAACCAAAATCGAAAAAGAACGCACATAAACCAAACATAAACGTAGAACAAGAAAAATGACTTTAACCAACGTCGAATGTAGTAGGGCTTGTGAACATGTGTGTATGTATGTGTTACTAGGTTATATATGTATGTATGTCCATTGCTAACACACACTGCCAAAGCTTAGTTGAGAAACTAATGACGTTCAATATCCTATTGCCATGCTTGAACTTCGTTTCTTCGTTATTGTTTGTTATTGTTTTAGCTGGTCTGTTGATTTTTTTCTTTCTGCCATTCGTTTCTTCTATATATAAATTGTTGCGATAATTTACTTTCTGATATATATCTTAAACTTCAGTTGCTAACATATGTTCTGGTGTATGTGTGTGTGTATTCGAACTGGATGCAGTGAACGAAACGTTAACGAATGACCAACAACAAGCAATTAGTTGAAAATAAAAGTACAGAATATGAAGTGAACAATTTTTTGTTGCTTTGTTATGGGGTTATAAATTACCAGTCAATAATAGTTTTGCTGCATCAGAAAAAAATATATAAATTTGATTTTAATCAGCTGATATGGTGCTGGGAAAATAAAACTTGCTTAATAATTGTTAGGAAATGAGAAATAAACGAAAAATGCTAGGATTTTGATAAATACAATTTTTTAAATACAACAGTATGTGAAGAATTGATATTTCTTTGTTTATTACTTTTGTCAAAATGTTTACTTACTGCTTTTAAAAATCAGTTGAACAACACAATGCGATCTTCCTTTAAACTATGTTAACTGCATCTGAAAAAATAAATAAAAACAAAATTGTATACTTATCTTCAGTATATTTATGCAAGAGGTGCGATATTGGCAAATTTTTTCTATTTTTCATGTCAATCATGAAAAATAGAGCCAATTCTGAAAAAAAAATTTCGAATAATACCTTTAATACCCACAAATGGTTATTTACCCAATTTATCGGGTATTTACCCAATTTATCGGGTATTTACCAACTGCCCATCTTTAATTTTGTATGATTGTTGCCATTTTAAAGGTAACTTTATAATGCCTCTTTCATAGAAGTCCTGCTCTCTATTTGCAAAAAACTGTAGTAGTCGATTTTCACAATCCTACCTAGATACCATTTTTTTTTTTTTCATTTTGAAAAATATGATAATCACTTGGTGCCAAGTCCGGACTGAATGGCGGATGCATTAAAACTTCCCAACCAAGCCCCCGAAGTAGGTGTGTGTGGCCTAGCGATGTCCTGGTGGAACACGACACCTCTCATGTTGGCCAATTCTGGAGGTTTCTGGTCAATTGCTATTTTCAAACGGTCCAGTTGTTGGCAAAAGAGATCAGAATTTAGCGTTAAGCCCTATGGAAGCAACTCAAAATAAATAATCCCTTCCAGTCCCACCAAATGCATAGCAGAACCTTATTGGCCGTTAGTCTTGGTTTTGCTACCGTTTGAGGTGCTTCACCGCTCTTTGACCACAATAGTTTTCGTACAGGGTTATCGTATGTGATCATATTCTCATCTCCAGTCACAATCTGTTTATGAAATGGGTATATCTCATTCCGTTTGGCCAAGGCTTCGCAGATGGAAATTCGATCCACCCTATTTATACCATGTGGTACAGGGTATTATGTCTTTGTGCATTTGTTTGTAACAGGCAAAAGGAATCGAGATAGACCCATGGTTCCTTTTGAGAATATGCATAGAATTACATTCTGAGTCGATTTATGCATGTCCGTCCGTCCATGTATTTTTGTGAGCAAAGTACAGGTGGCATTTATGTTCCGAATTGGATGAAATTTAGCACAGCCCATTGGTTTGGCCCAAAGACGAACCCTATTGAAATTGGAGAAAATCGGTTCGGATTTATATATAGCTCCCATATATAACTTTGTCGGATTCTAGGTAAATGGTGCACAAAGTCCCTGTAAATCATTAGATTTGCACGAATTTTGGCATAGCGTACTGAATTAAGTGTAGAATGACGTGTGATAAGTTCAAGTCGGTTCAGATTTAGATATAGTTCCCATATATAGTTTCGCCCGATTTTAGGTAAATGTTCCATGAAAGTCCCTGCAAATCTTTTGATTTGCTCGAGTTTTGGCATAGCTTACTGAATAAAGTCTAGAATGATGTGTGTTAAGTTTCGTGAAAATCGGTTCAGATTTAGATATAGTTCCCATATATAGTTTCGCCCGATTTTAGGTAAATGTTCCATCAAAGTCCCTGCAAATCTTTCGTACCCTTTTCGTACCCTTCTAGTTCGAATTTCCAAAAACCCAGCCTTATCTCACGCCTAGACATAAACAACAACCCACACTCAAAATTTCAAGCTTCTAGCTTCAGCCGTTTCGCCTGGGCGATGATCTGTCAGTCACTTAACATTAAGATCTTTTATATATTAAGATATGATGTTTTGACGTTTACAACTTTTTGACTATCGAAAGCCTAAAAATTTGTCATAGGGACCATCTCTGGTTTTCAGACTCATAGCATCCTGATTTTATTGATTCGGATGCATATCCTACATATGAACAGGATGTGATCAAAGACAAAGGGAAATACCAATCAGTCCCTAGCAATTTTTATATTTTATATAAAATCTGGGAATCTTCATATGGGGGTTACATCAACATTATAAAATAACCAGTGAGCGGAGCAGTATAGTCGGACGGGGCCGACCATATGAAACCCTACACAACTTCTACGAAAATCGAACTTTCTGTGGTAATGCATTCTGAGCTTGGGCAATACTTCGCGATATTTGCACCCTCATGACCGACAAGAGGTCAATATGTTCATTATTATTAATATTCAGTACAGCCGTTCTAATTACTTGCCCAGATTTCCTTCACCGTGGGTTGTGTTGTACTGTTCGATCGACTCGAAAAAACACAAAAAAATAAGTTTTCGGTCCACTTCATCCCAATATAATTAATTGATCATCACCGCCTATAGTGTTTGACCATACCTGGATCCTCATAGAACATTTCAAAGCGATCGGCGCTATATTTTCGCCCTCTACTATGGTAATGGGTTACTAAATAATATATGAATACGTAAGCACCTGTAAATATTTACGTGTAACTCCCACATCCGAGTACGACAATATAATTGGTATCAATTTAAAGGCAAACGACTCCTCTTGAATATACTATCAACTTCTCGGGTCTATGTCCTTCAGGGGTAAATGTATTCGCTATAGAATACAAATTTTGTAATTTTTCACACAAAAGTCAGGGTCCATTTGACCCACTAAATATTGACCGATCTCTATCAAAACAGGCATGCTTATTCTTTGGCCCGATGCCCTTCTTTGGTACATTTCATCCCCTAAATATTAAGCGACCTTTACCAAAAACAATAGTGGTCTCATTGGCCAGAACCCATCCTACATACAAAATTTCGTGAAAATTGGTCCATAACTGTGGCCTGTATCGTGTTTACAAATTATAATGGACAGACGGACGGACACACATGTCTAAATCGACTCAGCTAGTCGAGATATCGGTATACTTAAAGGTGGGTCAAGGACCAGTATTTCGCGGCATTACAAACTCTTTGGGCTGCACAAAGCTATAATACCCTGACAACATAGTTGTGTAGGGTATAAAAATTAAATCAGGAATAGTTTTCAATTGGTTACGTTGCTTATAGGTTTCCCTTTGGGAAAAATAATTTATATGACAAAACAAGAGTAGAATTATTTTAATAGCTCCAAGCTCAGTACTTAGTTATATGACAAGAAAGCCATTACTTCCAACACTATTGACTTGTACCAATTTTCCGATTACTGGAATATAACAATCCCCATTTTGTGTTTTTCTATAACAATTCACTTGTAACATTCATTGTTACAACATCAATAAATAAATCTCTGCCAAAACAAAAAAATATACACAATAATGTGCACACAAAATTTTCAGAGAACAACAAAAAACCATTACAATATATAATAAATAACATACCGTTGGGAAATAGGGTTAAAAATTGAAACAGGATGCCAACGAAACCCATATTAAAAACAGTTCGTTTCATTTACCATCTTGGTCTTTGGCACAAACACACATATTCCCAGAAGTTTTTTGGAAGATATTAGCCACATTTAAGTATCACAGAGTAATGGCAATCATGGTTCTTTTGATTTTTGTCGCTATGATAGTCGGGATTTTTTTTTTCGCAACGAAAGAGAGAAGGAAATTTCTTTTTCTAAAGTCTGGCAAAAAAGCCAAGGAATCTCCTTCTAAGTATCTGGCAGTTATTTTACATCTACGTTGTCTGTGTTCTTGCAAAATATTTATTTTCAATGCTGCTTCTATCTAAGGGGTGTACATAAAAAAATTATTTCAAATTTATTGGAAATGTGTCATTTTTGGCGACAGTGTTTCTTGTTCATTGGTAAATACATTGAATGTAATCTTTTCTTGGTCTAGAATATGCATTTTTGCAAAAAGTAATAGGAAACGGCTAGCCATATGTTAAATTCTATAAATTGCCAAAACTGTTGGAGGTATCGGCCATAAGATATATTATAGATTTATAGAACATTTTTATATTCATAGAAGATATTTCAATCATTATGTAAATTATTTATTTAAAATTACAAAAGCTAATTAGGTAAGAGAGGTGCCATGTTTATATGAAACACTATTTGTGATGATCCGGAGCAAGCATAATTATAAAACTACGTAAACTATACTGATCAAAGTCCTTCATGTTCTTATTATCACCAACATACTTATAAAACTTCATTATGGCTGGATTACTATCAGCCATAATCAGATAACAATTTTAATATAAAAAGGGGGTTATATGGGGACTGAAGGAGTGAATATTAATAATTTTTGGTGGGGAGATTTATGACCATATACGATTATAAAATACCAAATTTCAGCGAATTCGGTTGAAAAACGCGCTCAGGAACCTCAAAATATCGAAAATTGGGGGTACCCTTATATGGGGGCTACCCGAAAAAATGGCCTATATTTATGTTTTTTTGTTTTTTTTTGTGGAGAGATTTGCTTCCCAAAAAGAACTAAAATTACTAAATTACAACTAATTCGATGAAAAATCCGGTCAACCCCCCCAAAACTGGAAATTGGGAGGTACCCCCTGAAATGCAATCCTGTAGGCTTTTGGTACCCAATAAGAATCCCATGTACCAAATATCAGCGAATTCGGTTGAAAAATACGATCAAACCCCCAAAAATACCGCAAAATTAGGGGTACCCTTATATGGGGGCTATCCGAAAATATGGACCCATATTTATAATTTTTAGTGGATAGATTTGCTACCCAATAAGAACTCAAAGTACCGAGTTTCAGCGAATTCGGTAGAAAAATGCGATCAAACCCCACAAAATACCGCAAAATTAGGGGTACCCTTATATGGGGGCTATCCGAAAATATGGACACATATTTATAATTTTTAGTGGAGAGATTTGCTACCCAATAAGAACTTAATGTACCAAATTTCAGCGAATTCAGTTTGAAAAACGCTCTTAAGAACCTCAAAATGCCGAAAATTGGAGAGTACCCCTTAATACCCTCCATACTATAGTGGAGGGCATAAAAACACTAAGGAAAGTAGAGGGGTCGGACTGGTCCGACTATATGATACCCTTCACCACTTCCACATATATCCTACGCCTCTTCGCCTTTTTGAAAGAAAATTGACATGAAATTGAACGAACTTAAATATGTGATCTTTATCTGCAACCTATTCTATTGGTATGCTTCACAGTTTAAAATGTAATATCAATCAGCACCCAATGATTATTTGGTGTATAATAATCATGAATAATCCGAAATTATATATGGAAGCTATGCTAATCTAAACCTGAAACGATTTCAAGGAAACTTGCCAAAGATTAATTTATATTAACTTCAGTACGTTGTGTCTATCAACCATGCTATGGGTTTTAATTCAGCACACTATGCAGAACTTCGTGCAAATCGGAATATATATAGGCGTTTTGGTGCTCCATTTACATAAAATGGAACGAAAAATATGTGGGAGCTATATTTAAATCTGAAGCGATTTTCACGAAACTTAACATTCGTAATTCTAGACTCAATTCAGTGCGCCGTACCAAATTTCGTGCATATTGAAGGAAAAGGCTTTGGTACACCATTTACATAAAATCCGACGAAAATATATATGGGAGCCATAACTAAATTTTAAACAATTTTCATTAAACTTAGCACACATCATTCTAGACTTAATTCAGTGTGCTACACAAAAATTGGAGCAATTCGAAAGATATTTATGGACGTTAGTGCCCCATTTACCTTAAATCGGACGTAAATAGATATGGGAGCTATATCTAAATCTAACCCGATTTTCTCGAAACTTAACACTCGACATTCTAGACTCAATTCAGTACAATATGCCAAATTTCGTGCAAATCGAAAGATATATAGGGACTTTGGTTCACCATTTATATAAAATCGGACGAGACTATATATGGGAGCTATATCTAAATCTAACCCGATTTTCACGAAACTTAACACACGTCATTCTAGACTCAATTCAGTACAATATGCCAAATTTCGTGTAAATCGAAAGATATATAGGGACTTTGGTGCACCATTTACATAAAAACGGATGAAAATATATACGGGAGCTATTTTCTTCAAATTCAATAGGGTTCGCCCCTGGTCCAAATAAGTATCTAGTGCCAAATATCATCCAAATCGGATTATAAATGCGACCTGTACTTTGTTTACAATTCAACGTGGACAGACATGCATAAATCGACTTAGAAACTGAATCTATATATATTCTCAAAAGAAACCATGTGTCTATCTCGTTCCCTTTTGCCTGTTACAAATATATGCACAAAGACATAATACCCTGTACCACAGTGTGGTGAAGGGTATACAAATGGCATATTCCGCTGTCAAGGTGATACATAGAAGTTTGGAATGAAAATTGTAACCTTTTAAAACATATCACACTCTGCAGATTTTTTCATTATACCCTACACAACTATGTTGTCAGGGTATTATAGCTTTGTGCAGCCCCAAAAGTTTGTAACGCCGCGAATTATTGGTTGTAGACCCACCTTTAAGTATACCGATCGTTATATCTCGACTAGCTGAGTCGATCTAGACATGTGTGTCCGTCCGTCCGTCCGTCCGTCTGTCCATTATAATTTGTAAACACGATACAGGCCACAGTTATGGACCAATCTTCACGAAATTTTGCATGTAGGATGGGTTCTGGTCAATGAAGACCAAATACTGATGAAATGGACCAAATACTGAATTTTTGTCGGTTTTTCTGGTGGCTCCAGAGGCCGCAATATTGGCTCGAACATCTTGAAATTTTGCATGGAGAAGGGGATCGGGCCAAAGAATAAGCATGTCTGTTTTCATAAAGATCGGTCAATATTTAGCGGGTCAAATGGACCCTGACTTTTGTGTGAAAAATGACAAATTTTGTATTCTATAGCGTATATATTAGTTCCTGATGGACATAGACCCGAGAAGTTGATTTTATATCCAAGAGGAGTGGTTGACCTTTAACTTAATACCAATTATATTGTTGTATGTGCTCGGATGTGGGAGTTACACCCAAATATTTACAGGTATCTCCGTATACGTATATTATTTAGTAACCCATTACCATACTGGAGAGCGGAAATATAGCGCTGATCGCTTAGAAATATTCCATGAGGTTCCAGTTATGGTCAAGGACAACGCCTATAATTTTCGGTGATGATCAGATTATATTTTTGGAATGAAGTGGACCGAAAACTTATTTTTTTGTGTTATTTTCGAGTCGATCTATAGACCACAAATGAAAGCCGAAGCAATCTGGAATCTGGACAATAGCTGTACTTAATACTCGAAGTATTCGCAAAATATGTCACTGTGAGGTGCTGTTTACCACTAATCGGGCAAGAGGGTGCAAATATCACGAATTATTGCCCAGGCTCGGAATAAACATCCGCAAAAAATTTGAGTTCCGTGGTAGTTGTGTAGGGTATCGTATGGTCGGCCCCGTCCGACTATACTGCTCCGCTCACTGGTTTTTATTTATTTATTTATTATACCCTACACAACTATGTTGTCAGGGCATTATAGCTTTGTGCAGCCCCAAATGTTTGTAACGCCGCGAAACCTGCGTATACCGATCGTCATATCTCGACTAGCTGAGTCGATCTAGACATGTGTGTCCGTCCGTCTGTCCATTATAATTTGTAAACACGATACAGGCCACAGTTATGGACCAATCTTCACGAAATTTTGCATGTAGGATGGGTTCTGGCCAATGAAGACCCCTATTGTTTTTGGAAAAGATCGGTTAATATTTAGGGGATGAAATGGACCAAATACTAAATTTTTGTCGGTTTTTCTGGTCGCTCCAGAGGCCGCAATTATGGCCCAAACACCGCGAATTTTTGCATGGAGAAGGGGATCGGGCCAGAGAATAAGCATGCATGTTTTGATACTCCTGGAGGATGTAGACCCCAGGAGTTGATAACACATCCAAGAGGAGTGGTTGGCCTTTAAATTGATACCAAATATAGTGATGTATCTACTCAGATGTGGGAGTTACAGTCAAATATTTACAGGTGCTTACGTATTCAGATATTATTCAGTAACCCATTACCACATTAGAGGGAGAAATATCGCGCTGATGGCTTTGAAATTTTTCATGAAGTTCCAGTTATGGTCAAGAACAACGCCTATAATTTTCGGTGGTGATCAGATTAAAATTTTGGGATGAAATGGACCGAAAACATAATTTTTTTGTGTGTTTTCGAGTAGAGTATAATCCGAAAATCACAACACAACCCACCGTGAAGGTAATCTGGACAAGTAATTGGAAGGACTGTACTGAATATTCGAAAAAAGTAAGGAAGAGGTGTTGTTAACCTCTAATCGGACAAGAGGGGGCAAATATCACGAAATATTACTCAGACTCGGAATAAACATCCTCAGAAAGTTAGAGTTCGTGGTAGTTGTGTAGGGTATCGCATGGTCGGCCCCGTCCGACTATACTGCTTCGCTCACTGGTTTTTTATTATTTTTTTATTTATTTATTTTTTATTTTTTGCCGATCTTTCCTTTTATATAGATTGTTCAAATTTTCAATTTAGTAAACATAAAATTTTCAACTATTAACAAAATATCCATATCATTTACAGGAGAAGGTTATCAAAAAAATACTAAACGAATTACTGCTCCTCTTCCCGAAAAAATGCATTAAGGGAAGGAAACAACTGGGGCAACATTGAGCAGCAGCAACAATGAAAAATAACAGCAATTACATTGCTTGGAAAGCAACAACCTTGACAACAACAACACAAATATCAACTACAATGAGAACGATATAAGTGCAGCAAAGACGACCAACCCAACAATGACAACAATTTTATGCATGTTGCCAAGTCTTAATACCCACCATCCAACGAAAGAGCAAAGGAATTGAAGGACAAATGGACAGAAGAGATACGCAGAACCACTATAACCCTCAAAAAAGCGGAAATATAAAATAACGATCGTAAAAAATACAAAATTGGCTTTTATGACGTTGCTGCTGCTGTTGTTGTTATTGTTGTTTATTTGTTTGTTTTGGTTGTTCGGTTCGTTAGTTTCTTCCTCTATTTTTGTCTTTTTTCGTTCGTAGCGTTTTACAACATGTTCATCTTGTAGGAACGATGACGTTTGTAGGTTGAAGCACAGCTATGTTACAAAAGGATTTACTTGAGTAGTTTTCTTTGCTGTTGTTGCAGTAGTTCCTCTTTGGCATTTGCCAGTTGTACGTACTAGACGTTATTTGGTTGGCTGGCTGGTTAGTTAAGGTTGTCGTTGTGCATGGTTTTTACAAGCAAAAGGCTCTTTTGCAATGCATGACAAATGCACAAAATACAACGGCAACAACAATAAAAAGGAAACTAAGACAACAGCAGAAATTCATATAAAGTAAACATTCAAATTTCATTGTTTGCGTTCTGCTAGTTAGCCATCTTTTAGATCAATTGTTACGATTGGTCATAAAGTTCAAATTGTAACGTGTTCTTTTTCAACTGAAGGTATGCGAAATACAAATAAGACTGTTTCATCTTCTTAAAGGGGATGCGTATACAATTTATTTTTTAATTAAAACCAATACAATTTCAAGGCCGATTTTAGCGACTTCTAAGGCGCTGAGGACCCCATGAATAGGCGTAGACGCCATATATAAAAAACTCTCTACTAAAAAGACTCACTTTTAAGAATAATTAAAAAACCAGTAAGGAAAGTAGTAAAGTCGGACGGGGTCGACTATATGATACCCTTCACCACTTTGGGTATATCCAACAGATGAAATGCTAACAGACGTCGCATTTTCGGAGGACCATTAACATGAAATTAAACATGTCATTCTGCAACCTATACCAAATTTCGGTTAGGTATAGAGTTGCTTCTTTCAATGGGACAAAATTATGTAATTAAATTTAAAGCAAAATATCGAAATCTAAACCGACTTCATCAAAACTTGTCACATGGTAGGTTACACTTATTTCAGTATGTTTTTGCATTCGGGCATATTCTGAGTTCTTCACTTACTTATAAATCCAAATTTCGTTCAAATGTAGGGATATATAGGGATTTTGGTGCAACATTTACATAAAATCGGACGAAAATATATATGGGACATATATCTAAACCTGAACCAATTTTCACGACATTTAAAACACATTTTTCTAGACTTAATTCAGTACGCTATGCCAAATTTCGTGCAAATCTGAGGATATATAGGGACTTTGGTGCACTATTTACCTTAAAACGGGCAAAACTATATATGGGAGCATTATCTAAATCTAAACCGGTTTTCACGAAACTTAGCACACATCCTTCTAGCCTTAATCCGGAACGCTATGCCAAATTTCGTGCAAATGGAAAGGTATATAGGCACTTTGGTGCACCATTTAACTTAAATCGGACGAAAATATATATGGGAGCTATATGTAAATCTGAACCGATTTTCCCGAAACTTAACACACATTATTCTAGACTTAATTCAGTACGCTGTGCCAAATTTTATACAAATCGAAAGGTATATATGGACTTTGGTGCACCATTTACATAAAATCGCAGAAAACTATATATTGGTGCTATAACTAAATCTGAACCGATTTTCACGAAACTTAGCACACATCATTCAGGACCGAATTCAATACTCTATGCCAAATTTCGTGCAAATCGAATTATATACAGGGACTTTGGTGCACCTTTTAGCTTAAATCGGACGAAACTATATATGGGAGCTATATTTAAATCTGAACCGATTTTATTGAAATTTGGCACACATCATTCTGGACCTAATTCAATACTCTGTGCCAAATCTGGTGCAAATCAAAAGAAATATAGGGACTTTGGTGTCCCATTTACCTTAAATCGGACGGAAATACATATGGGAGCTATATCTAAATCTGAACCGTTTTTTCCAAATTCAATAGGGTTTGTCCTTGGGCCAAATAAGTGACTTGTGCCAAATTTCATCCAACTCGGATCATAAATGCGACCTGTACTTTGCTTACAATTTAGCATCTACAGACGGACAGACAGACGGACGGACATGCATAAATCGACTCAGGAAGTGATTCTATGCATATTCTCAAAAGGAACCATGTGTCTATCTCGTTACGTTTTGCCTGTTACAAACATATGCACAAAAACATAATACCCTGTACCACAGTGTGGTGAAGGGTATAAAAAAATAAAATTTCGGAACCGATCACAGGTGGCATCTAAAAAATTCACGCCTATATGTAGGCCTTAAAAAATTATATTCAGAAAACCCTCACCTTTACGAAGAGCTTGAAGAATTATGTTTAAACCAGTGAGCGGAGCAGTATAGTAGGATGGGGCCGACCATATGATACCCTACACAACTACCACGGAACTCTAACTTTCTGCAAATCTTTATTCCAAGAATTTGTAATATTTCGCGATATTTGCACCCTCTTAGCCGATTAGAGGTCAATAGCTCCTATTTCGTGCCATGACATCTATTTCGAATTATGTTTTATTTCATAATATCCAATTTTTTTCATTTTACACAGAA